>NC_134486.1:360951180-361156180 GCF_040206685.1 Ascaphus truei
GATATTTTTTCTTGGTAGGTGCGCTATGGGTTGGGGGGGGTGGGTGCTGCTTTTTTCATTTATCCCGGGCCCCATGATTTCTGTTGGCGGCCCTGTGGGTGATGTGAGGTGCAGGGGGGGAGAGGATAATGGGTGATGTGAGGTGCAGGGGGGAGAGGGTGATGGGTGATGTGAGGTGCAGGGGGGGACGGTGATGCGAGGTGCAGGGGGGAGAGGGTGATGGGTGGTGCAGGGGGGTGATTTAAGGTGCAAGGGGGGGTGATTTGAGGTGCAAGGGGTGTGATTTGAGGTGCAAGGGGGGTGATTTGAGTTGCATGGGCGGTGATTTGAGGTGCATGGGGGGTGATTTGAGGTGCATAGGGGTGATTTGAGGTGCATGGGGGGTGATTTGAGGTGCATGGGGGTGATTTGAGGTGCAAGGGGGTGATGTGAGGTGCAAAGGGGGAGAGTGATGCGAGATGCAAGGGGAGAGAGTGATGTGAGGTGCAAGGGTGAGAGTGATGTGAGGTGCAAGGGGGGAGAGTGGTGTGAGGTGCAAGGGGGGAGAGTGATGTGAGGTGCAAGGGGGAGAGTGATGTGAGGTGCAAGGGGGGAGAGTGATGTGAGGTGCAAGGGGGGAAAGTGATGTGAGGTCCAAGGGGGGAGAGGGATGTGAGGTGCAGGGGGGTGTGATGTGTGTGTTGTGCAGGGGGTATTGTGTGTTTGATGTGGAGGGGGAGTATTATGTGTGTGGGTGAGTGGGAGAGATGGGGGTATGAGAGATAGATCGCGGATAGTGAGGGGTTCTGGGGGAGATATGAGGATGAAGGGTGCTGGGGGAGATATGAGGATGATGATGAGGGGTGCTGGGGGAGATATGAGGATGATGATGATGATGAGGTGCTGGAGGAGAGATGATGATGATGGTGATGATGATGATTTTACCCGTGCGGCCCAATTTTTTTTCCTTGGAGCAATTCGGCCCTTCTCACTTTACGAGTTGTGCAGGCCTGGCCTAGACAGTCACAGATGACAATGCCCTGCATGGTGAGCTTTTAGGGGCTAGGTACACCACCATGAATCTGAGCATTGCATTCCGTTAACCCATAAGGCACAGGAAAAGTCAGCAATCATCATCCCGAGTGGCCTTTCCGAGTTCTCCGTAATATCATTCAGGGTTAAGAATGCTCCAGCTACCTTTGAGTGCCTGGTCAACCGATTGCTTGAAGAGATACAGTGGTAAGCCCGGGCCTATTAGATGATCTAGCTCTCTCTTTAGTAGCTCCTGGGAGGACTCTCTCTGGCATGTGGCAGCGATACCAGGTACCCCGGGAAGGGTCTCCCACCAGCAGCTACAGCTCCTGGTTCAGCATCGCCAAGAGGCCAACTTACAACAGCTTTGTGAAATTTCATGAGGCTAATGAGGACATCGACGGGTTACTGAACTTGTTTGAAAATCAGTGTCACCTTCATCAACTACACCTACACACCCAATCACAATCGGTGCTAAGATGACAGCCATTTATTGAACACCGTGGCTACTGTAACGCCAGCCTAACCTGATATGGCAGAATCTCTGGCCTTGCAAGGGCATGGCCGATTGAGTGCGCCATCTATCTTTATTGCCTGTGTGTTCCTTGATTGGGAAGCGGGTGAGGGATACCGAGGTATGGTGGTGCTCCTATGACTAAACAGTGATATACTGCTGGGTAAATACCAGGTCGCGGAGGTTACCCACAGTTGCCAAGAACCTACAGCCATTTGTGAAGAAGAGCCCAAACCCATCGCCGGCTAGATTCCTATTGGTCAGTTTGAGTTTCCCACTCTCCTTAAGCCCACCTCGGTGGGCTGTCTTAAAGTTTTGTCACCTCCCACAGCCATGATTGGTCCATTTCAGGTGAGAACCCGTTCTCTGATTGACCAGTGAAGAAAATCACTTCACTTATTGGTTGGCACCCGATCTTACATACTTTTCAGAGCTCCACAGATTATTTGTGGTTCCTAGCTAGTCCTGGTGTCAGAGACAAGAGCGAGATTTGAACCTGTGAGCAAGTGTCTATAATCCCACAGTACTGGGATACTCTGAGATGGACGGATCATGGAAGACATCCTTGGCAATCTAGCTACGGCAGCCGCCAGCACCTAGTGAGCTAGGATTCCTCCTGTAATCCACTGTGTTGGTGCGTTAAGCATGTTTATGGGTTCCTTTTGGCTCAAGCCAAATTAGTCTGTTTATTTAAATCATTCGTTCTGTCTGGTGCTTGCAATCCTGGTGTCAGCACCATGGGGAGATGCCTGTTCCGCCAGACCTGCCGAGTTTTGGGGCACTGTCAATAACCCCTCCCCCAGATGCTTCCTTCCCAAAATTGAGAGTGTGTGTGTGTTCCAGGTTGTAGCCTGCTCCAGAGTGAGTGAGGTGATTCTGCCTCACCCCATCAGGGGGTGAGGGAGTGATGACTAGCCCCAAGCCTTTGGGAGCCTAGTCAGGAACAAAGCAACCGCAAGATGCGAGGGAAGGTGATCAGCAGGATTTCATAAAGTACCTCTTTTGCGTGGGAGATGGAATCAGCTGGCCTGCCAATAAATGCTACAAAGTTCCATGTCTCCATCTGACTCACGAGAAGGGGTTCCTGTGGGGTCATTCTCTATAGGATGGAGGTGCTCCCCACGCGGATCAGATGTTGTTCCCTTGCCTTCCCCATACCAACGCGGAAACTCAGGCTTCCTGACAGACTATAGGTGAGCAATACAGCACTAAGATACAGCCAAATCTCCCTGGGGGGGGAAGAGGTGTTACACAATATTTTTTTTATTTAACGCACCGAGGCGCAGAGTTTGGCACATATTATAATCTGTGCATTATTAACTCCTCTTTAACTCCTCCTACTGACACTCACACTCCCCAAATTGTAAACTGGTGCAGCAACAGCAGCAGCAGCAAAAAAAAAAAACCGCAAGATTAAAACGATGCAATTCTCATAAATGTTGCTACAAATATGCCTTGATACACCCCCCCCTCTGCAGTATATTTCCAAGGAAGTGAGTATGGTTCCATTTCTTAAAATATAAATTAAGTGCTTCATTTTGTACTATGCTCTTTAGAAGAAAGAAAAAAATTGAGGTGGGCTGAAGAAGCGACTCGGTGAGTAAAAACTGAGAACAATGACTGAGTTTGCAGCAGGGGAGCCTGCCTCATATCCCAGTGTCAACTCCTTGGGATTTTGAACAAATGGAGAGAAGAAGGCGGTGCAGCTGCCTACGTCAGTGAAACAGACCGGGAATCCTCTGGATCAGTAAACTATAAATTTATTGGCACATAAACAGCAAAAAAAAAGTCACTCTGACATGTTTCGTGTGAGGGATCGCACTTTATCAAAGAGCATACAAGGTAAACAACACTACACATTAAAATACCCAGCAACCCCAGCAAAGTGACCAACCATAGATCACTATGTAGAAAACCACTCCCCCTCCTGTCAAACACCAGCTGATAGCAATAAGTTTTAACAGAGGGAGTAGGAATATTGGGGGGGGGGGGAGGGGGAGCAGTAGGGAGCGGGTAACATGAACAAACCTAAAGTAAAAAACAAAAACAAACCCCAGGGCTAGAGGTGATTTGTACAATATCTGAAAAAGCATCAAAAAGTTTTAACTTTTATAATAATGCATGAACAAAAAACACCCAATAACCTTGGGATTTTGAGCAAGTCACTTTATCTCCCTGTAACTCAGGCACCAACAAATAGATTGTTAGCTCTATGGGGCAGGGACATGTGCCTGCAACATTTCTCTGTACAGTGCTATGTACACAGGCAGCGCTATACAAGAAAGAAAAAAAAATATTATTATTATAATTATATGTAACAGTGTTTCCCCCACTCAATCTCATGTTGGCCCTATCTTGTGGAAACTGACCCGAGTTACATGTGGTATAATGTAGTGCACCTGATGGCTTACAGGACTCTTGAGTCTCCTGCGATGAGATATCATCTGGACTGGCTTTTGAGGTATGGCTGGGTCATTCTCACTATTGGTACAGCGCCTCCATCTCTTCCAGACCCCCAGTGTTGTAGGGAGGAGTCTTTGAAAGAGAACCTCTTGGTGCCCCCCTGAATGACTCCAGGCTCAGACGAGAAGGGTTCAATGGCATATTTTATTTCTCCAACACACGGCAGACTGCCCATCATGCAGCCGGTCTCTCAGCCGCTCATCATAGGTTGTTACCCGAAGGAAGTCCCTGGACGCCACTCCTAGTCAGCGCCCTAGAAGCTGTCCTTGCTCTTCCCTTAATCCCTGGTGAAGTAAGAGGAATAGTCTCCCACACCACTCCCCAGAGGGAGGGCCACAAAACCTGCCATAGCCTTGGCGGTTTGCTGGGACAGACTAGCCTCTCTCAAGGGGGAGAGGCACTGACTAAATTCAGGAAATGCTATGCAATAAGTAGTTCTAATAGGCACCACCCCTGTGTCACTGTTATTGGGCACAGAGCCTGATGACACTATCTTCACTGCCTTTCTGCACAGCATATATGTGTGTGGGGAAAAACTCATGATTACTCCTGACAAACCTGCCATTACCAGGGATTATTGCTCAGGAGGAGAAAGATTATAGCCCCACAATTACCCTGGGCTACATATATTTTAAAAAACACAATATCTCCTGTATTAATTACAGCAGCAATTTTAAATTACACAGTTAAAGTTTTTTGTTTTTTTTAGCCATGTTTCCTTCTGAATACAGTATAACTACCAATGCTGTATAACCTGTTGGCTTGCAGGGCCTAAGCCTCTGCCACGGAGAGCCTGGGGCAATGTATATGTATGGATTATCTCTTACCAAATGCAGCGCCTCCACCTGCGATGGCTCCCAGCAGAGCGGGAGTTGTTCCTCGCAGGACAATAACACAAAACTACTCAAACAGCAAGTAAAAGAAACAGTAGCTTTACTAGCGGTAACCATAACCATGCATGTATCATAACCTATCAGTATTACTCCTTGAGTAGACACAATAGCTAACGCGTCTCGCAGTACGCGACCTTTCACCGTGTTCCCACACCGTGTCCAAAACACCACACCGCAACCCCCAAATGTAAGTGTGTGTGTGACTGCGCAGCCACTAGTATGAGCAATGTTATAGTTGGTGCACTTAGATGGATGTTACCTGCCAAGCGCTCCTGCGCTCGGGCCCGCAAACTGTCTTCACAAAGGATCCGATGACGCTAAGCTGCCTGTGATGTCCTCGGGGGCGATCCCACCCGGAGGGCTGATGATTTTCCTGAGGAGGTCTGGTCCCAAACCTCTGGATGATGATGTGACAGTCTCTGTGTCTCTAGCTTCATTCACTAATGTGACAAGTTCCTATTCTCCGGCTTGTCCCTGCATTAACTGTAACTGACTGGGGCTCAGGGCCTATCTGGGCCTGGGGGTATTTGGGCCTAGTGTAGAGGCTACTTGCCTCTCTACACACTGAGCTCCTACCTCTTCCCCTTCCCGGTCTTCTCTGGCAAGCGTGCTCCCCTGCGCAATCTCCTAACCTCTCCCTGCTCAGTCTCTCCGCCCTATTGGCCCCGGGCATCACCTGGTCGGGCTGAGGCTCATAGGAATTGTAGTCCCCTGCTCTAAACCTTCTCTGGTTGGTCCGTGCTTCGCGCGCTACCGCAACCACTTGCTGCGCATGTGCGACCTTTCTTGTGTTGCCGTCGCCTACGGGACTCGCTGCGCATGCGCGAATACCAAAATGGTTGTGCCCTGAACACTCGGGCCGCCGCAGAACCTCCGGTGCACCAGAGTGCTTCCTGCATACTCTGCAACCCTCCCTGACTCTCTCACCACAACGGAGGTGAGGGTCAGCCTGGGGGACATGGCTACATCCTCCCCCTCATGGAATCCAATGACCCCGCTTGGAACAGCATAACAATAACTGATCATAACAATCTATAGCTATCGGGTGTAGGTACATTAGGGTCCCTTTTCACCTGGATGAGTTGTAGCTGAAGGCTGGACATAGGCAATTCATTGTTCTCTTGTAGGTAGGTCGAAGGGATCATCAGAGGTGGTATCATTACCAGTCTCTTGACCAACTTCACGCGGGTTCGGTTCCCCATCCAACGGAGTAGCTGATATCTCAGGTTCATCCTCTACCACCTGTGGGATAGGAAGTAAATGGTTTCTGTGTCATACCTTTACCCGGCCCTCGGAGTCTTTGATACTATAGACCGGGAGGCCAGGCATCTGAGACTCCACTTCATAGACACCCTCTCGCCACCGGTCGGCTAGCTTATGTTTTCCCGGCACTCCCAAGTTGCGGAGAAGTACAGCATCACCAGGACGGATGTCACGGTGTTTGAACTTGTAGTCATAGCGTTTTTTATTTCTGCATTCAGTTTCTCCGTAGACTTTTCAGCCTGCTGATATGATATGCCTGTTGCAAATTCTCTTGAAGCCGTCTTACATATTTGAAATGATTGGCGTTTTGAATTCCGTCAGTGGAGACCCTTAGCCGTATATCCACAGGTAGCCGTGCTTCTCTCCCGAACATCAGAATGTAGGGAGAGAATCCAGTAGATTCATGTCGAGTACAATTGTAAGCGTGTACTAAAGTTTCTACATGTCGACTTCACTCTGTCTTTTGCACGCCAGTTAGGGTCCCCAACATGTCTAGCAAAGTACGATTAAACCGTTCCGGTAAGGCATCACCTTCAGGGTGATAAGGAGTGGTTCGTGATTTAGTGATGTTCAAAATCTTCAACAACTCTCGAATCAATTTGCTCTCAAAGTTTCGGCCTTGATCAGAATGCAATCTGTTGGGAAGGCCGTAATGCATAAAGTACTTTTCCCAAAAGACCTTGGCTACGGTAATTGCTTTCTGGTCCTTGGTCAGGAAGGCTTGAGCGTATCTGGTGTAATGATCTGTGATGACTAGTACATTACATATCCCCCAGGTTATCCGGCTCAATGCACAGGAAGTCCATACACACTAAGTCCATGGGACCCGAGCTTTTAAGGTGACCCATTGGGGCTGCTCTTGTCGGAAGAGTCTTGTGTTGGATACACCGACTGCAGTGTCGACAATGATGTTCCACCGCCTCTCTCATTCTTGCCCAGAAAAACCTATCTCTCACGAGCCCGAAGGTTTTATCGATGCCTAGGTGACCATGTTCATCATGTAGTGATCTCAGTACCATGTGTTGTAAGATTTTAGGGAAGAACAGTTGTCGTCTGCTTGGGTGATTGTGACTCTATACAGCAGATTATCACGTATCTCAAACTTGTCAGCTTCCCTCATAAGGATGCCCACCACATCATTAGGGGCATGCTTCAGCAGGTCTGGCCGATTTTTCTGGATAGCATAGCGTATAGTGCCAGCTATTGGGTCACGAACTTGGTATCGAACCATATCTTTCCAGGATATAATTTTGTCTGGGGTAATGTGCATTCCGCTAGGGTCACAGTACGTAGCCGGGATGGCTTTGGACGCACACCCTAGAGAGTCCGCCACTCTTAGTTCGGAAAACATCACTTGATCATCAATGATGGCCTCTGTACAGCACATTGCCCGCATTCCGGGTCCAGGAATCTCCTCCCACTGGTCATCATCTGGAGTGGCATTCAGCCCCGGTTTTGTAGACAGGGCGTCGGCTCCAACATTCAGAGGGACAGGTTTATATTTCAGGGTGAAGTTATAGTTGCACAGCGCGGCTAACCAATGATGGCCAGCCGCGTCCAGTTTAGCTCAAGTCATAATGTACGTAAAGGGATTATTGTCCGTCTGTCCTTCGAAGGCAATTCCATAGAGATAGTCATGGAGCTTATCCACTATAGCCCATTTCAATGCAAGAAATTATAACTTGTGCACCGGATAATTTTGTTCACTGGGAGTTAGACTGCGACTGATGTAGGCTACCGGCCAAAGCCCCGCCGAGTGTTTCTGGTGTAACACCGCACCTAGTCCGTTGAGACTAGCGTCCACATGCAGAATGTATGGTTGTTCTGGATGAGCATATGCTAGCACTGGTGCAGCCGTCAAACTTTGTTTTAGGCCCAGGAATGCCTGATCACACTCTGATGTCCACTTATCGCCAGACGATTGACGGGCAGATATCGCCTTACGTCCGGTATCCTCCGGATATATTTTAAGGATATTGTTGAGTGGTTTTGCGCGACGGGAATACCCTTCTCCGAACCGACAATAGTACCCGCAGAACCCCAGAAAAGAGCGCAGTTCCATAACATTATCGGGTCGCGGCCAGTTTACTACTGCTTCTATCTTGGCCGGGTCAGTGGCTATTCCTTCTGCTGACAAGATATGTCCCACATAGGTCACTGAGGTTCTACAGAATCGGCACTTGTCCAAAGACAGTTTGAGTCCTTCTTTTGCTAGGCGGTCCAATACTTTTAGGAGTCGCGTCTCATGTTCCTCCAATGTCTTTCCGAATACGATAATGTCTTCCAGATACACCAGGCATTCTCTTGGGTTTATATCTCCTAGGGTTTTCTCCATTAGTCTCTGGAAAGTGGCCAGTGCTCCACAAATGCCCTGTGGCATACGTGTGAATTGGTAAAACCCTAAGGGGCAGATGAAAGCTGTCTTTTCTTGATCCTCTAGACTCATGGGTACTGGGTAGTATCCGGATCTTAAATCCAACAAGCTAAACCATTGGCTCCCATTGAGGGCATTCAGAATCTCTTCTATACGGGGAAGATTATATTGATCTGGCACCGTGCGATTATTCAAGGTTCTATAGTCTCACGGTCCCATTCTTCTTTCTCACCACCACAATGGGAGAAGCGTAGGAACTCCTTGATTCCATGACAATCCCGGCTTCTTCCATCTCGTGGATCACAGCCCGTACATCAACGACATCCCTAGGGGCGATACGACTGGAACGTTCACGTAATGGGGTCGTATCACTCAGTTGGATAGTATGCTGAGCGCTGCGACTTTACCCCACATCCATCTCGCCGGTAGAGAATACTTCTCGTCGGTCCTCCAATTTGCCCCTCAGTCTCTCTCTCCATTCGTCAGGCAACCCGGAAGATCCAAAGTCGAAATCTAGCCCTCCGTGGGAGTCTTGGGCTCTCGCGGAGTTGACGTGGAACGGTTCTTCCACTGAGCTGACCGGGTATATTCGTCCCAATCTTTGTCCAGCATCTATAGCCATGGTGAAGGGGTACAGATTTTGCACCGACACATAGGTTCGACGGGGAATTGCTGATGTCCAATCTCGTATCTCTGGTATTATTTTATATCCTCTTTGAACGTCCTCCTCAGGGGTGCTCTCCAAGGAGAATAGGTGTTCTTCTTCATCTCGATCGGTATATGAACACCAAGCGCACATCAGCTGTATTCTTGCTGGCGGAATTTCAGTCAGCCCGGCTCGTCCGCAGAATAACAATCTATAGCTATCGGGTGTAGGTACATTAGAGTCCCTTTTCACCTGGATGAGTTGTAGCTGAAGGCAGACATAGGCAATTCATTGTTCTCTTGTAGGTAGGTCGAATGACGGAACGCACAATGTCTGTGTTATTCCCTAGAATGATTGGGTATTTGGGTAGATCCTGAGGTTCCAGACACACTAGAGCTTCCACTTCCATGGGGTGGGATTTCCCAGTGTTGAGCTGTTGAATCTCTAGTGACACCGTTACGATACCATCGATAGGGTAATCTTCACTGCTAAGGCCTCTCACTTTCATATGTTCCGCAGACTTCAACGGTCTCTTCTGAAGATGCTGATCATAGAATCTTCGGTATATGATGGTCACTTGGGACCCTGTGTCCAGCAATGCCAAGGAATAGATACCATCCACTAACACGTGAAGTGATGGCTACAGGTCCCACTTGAGTGTTCCCATCTGGGGTGGGGGTATCATCACAGGCAGTGGTTTTGACTGGATCATTGGTCGATAGGAGCTCTTGTTGCTCAGGGGACTCCGAGATCTCTCCATCTGCTGTGTATACCCCACAGACCATAGCGCTAGGAGGGAACTTCTTGGGGGACGGGCTCCAGTCACGGCATTCTCCCATAGGGCAGTCGTAGGATATATGCCCTTTTGTTCAACAATTATAGCACGCCAGGTCACGTGATGGCGTACGACGGTTGTAGGGAGGGGAGGCCCTCCCGGAGTACTTCGGCCGGTCTGACACTGTTTTGGCCGGGGTTTCCTCCTTCTTTTCGCTAGGTCCTTTGCTCTTTGATGTAGAGGATCCTTTAGACTTCTGGGGAGAATGGAGCAATAGATGATCCTCGTGTTCCTTAACTTGTTGCAGTAATCCAGTGAAAGTAGGCGGGCTCCCTCGTGTGAGGTTGTCGCGAATCATGTTAGCAATGGGGTGATTTGGACTGGAACCCCGCAGGTATTGCTTACGAAGGTATTCATCCATTTGGGAGGCTAGGATGAACTTACGGTGAAGCAAGGGTCCCAACGCTATCTGCACACGATGGATGAAAGCCGACAAATCTTCCCCTTCTTTTTGGGTGATGGCATAGTACTTAGCCCACAGGGCTCCGTCATCTTCCGCCACTCCATAGGCTTCCTTCAGAAATTCCACTATAATCCGGGAGGTTAAGTCAGGGTGTTGCTCCCGATGGATACTGACCAGAGTAGAAGCAGGGGGTCTCAAACACACCATGAGACGCTGGCGTTTGACGGCTTCTGTACATGACCATTCCTCCATCACGCCCCAGGTGTGTTCCTTCCAAGGTTCTAACCCTTCTGCTCCAGTAGGGGTGGGGAGGGTTCCAGAGAAGGCCTTCAATTTCCAATAATTTGGAGAGTGAGATGCCAGGGTTAAAGCCTCGACTAAGGGAGGTAAACTCGGCGGGGAGGCCAATTGGCTTATCTTTTCCGTTAGCTTTTGTAACATATCTCTACACAGTTCCTCTTCCTCTAACGCACCGGAACCAGGACAACTGAGCTCCGACCGGCAACTACCCGCCTCACTTCTGGGTAGGTGACTGATACCAGCGTGTGACACTCCTCCCTGGGTACTTCGGTTTGGATTTCCCTTAAAGGGTAGATGAACGGACTTCCACCTGGTGCGGAATTAGGGAGCTGCAAATAATGTGGTGCAAGCGGCTCTATGATAGCAAGGTCTCTGCGACAATCAACTAACAGGGTATTCCACTTAGAGTCTTTGTCTATTAGAACATCCACCAGGCGGGCTTTGGAAAATCCCGGTATTTGCCTTAATGCAGTTTGCAACGTCTCTAATGGTACGGCCATAGGTACTTGACTTACTGCAACTACTCGGCGCGTGGGCATGTGCGTCTGCCACGCCCAGTCACGTACGCTCTGACGTGATGGGAGAGTCATTCTCAACAGATAATTTGTATGAAATTCAAATTTTGGGCACCCCAGGTCTTGATCTCAGCAGCGCCTCCAAATGTAGCCCTTTTTCCTTCTGAATACATTATAACTACCAATGCTGTATAACCTGTTGGCTCGCAGGGCCTAAGCCTCTGCCATGGAGAGCCTGGGGCAATGTATATGTATGGATTATCTCTTACCAAATGCAGCGCCTCCACTTGCAATGGCTCCCAGCAGAGCGGGAGTTGTTCCTCGCAGGACAATAACACAATACTATTCACACAGCATGTAAAAGAAACAGTAGCTTTACTAGCGGTAACCATAACCATGCATGTATCATAACCTATCAGTATTACTCCTTGAGGAGACACAATAGCTAACGCGTCTCGCAGTACGCGACCTTTCACCGTGTTCCCACACCGTGTCCAACACCCCACACCGCAACCCCCAAATGTAAGTGTGTGTGTGACTGCGCAGCCACTAGTATGAGCAATATTATAGTTGGTGCACTTAGATACCTGCCGAGCGCTCCTGCGCTCGGGCCCGCAAACTGTCTTCACAAAGGATCCGACGACGCGGAGCTGCCTGTTATGTCCTCCGGGGTGATCCCACCCGAAGGGCTGATGATGTTCCTGAGGAGGTCTGGTCCCAAACCTCTGGATGTTGATGTGACAGTCTCTGTGTCCATAGCTTCATTCACTAATGTGACAAGTTCCTATTCCAAGGCTTGTCCCTGCATTAACTGTAACTGACTGGGACTCAGGGCCTATCTGGGTCTGGGGGTATTCGGGCCTAGTGTAGATGCTACATGCCTCTCTACACACTGAGCTCCTACCTCTTCCCCTTCCCGGTCTTATGTGGCAAGCGTGCTCCCCTGCGCAACCTCCTAACATATCCCTGCTCAGTCTCTCCTCCCTATTGGCTCCCGGGCGTCACCTGGTCCGGCTGAGGGTCATGGAACTTGTAGTCCCCTGCTCTAAACCTCCTCTGGTTGGTCCGTGCTTTGCGCGCTTCCGCAACCACTTGCTGCGCATGCGCGACCTTTCTTGTGTCGCCTACGGGACTCGCTGCGCATGCGCAAATACCAAAATGGCGGCGCCCTGAACGCTCAGGCCGCCGCGGAACCTCCTGTGCACCGGAGCGCTCCCTGCACACTCTGCAACCCTCCCTGACTCTCTCACCAGAACGGAGGTGAGGGTCAGCTGGGGGGACCTGGCTACAAACAAACAAAATAGTTTCTTTTACTTTACTGCTCTACTATGCACTTTCATTAAAATATATTTTAGTAACCTTGCAAGGATGCCTAGATTATTTGTTTTTAATCAAAATATGCAAAGTATGGAAACTTGATAACACACCACATATTACTCATGGGAGTACCTTGTCAGTTTCAGCCATTTTAAAACAGAACAATGGAATAATCTGATTCAATATAATGAATATTCAAATTGTATATTTTAATTTTACATAAACAGTTGTGTAATTGTTTTTAATTAAAAACAATTACACAACTGTTTATGTAAAATGAATATATAACATTTATTTGAAATTTCATTGTCATACAAGCATAATGGAAATAAGGTGTCAAGTATAGTCTTGATTAGCTTACACACTAAAATAACTTGATTAATACCATATAATTTTAATATAGAAAAAGTAATTGCAAACTATTATGTGAGTGAACCTTGTCATTGCGAATGGAATTTAAACTTTATAAAATGAAATTGTAGGAAATTAACAAATGAAGTTATATGTATTTGCTAGTCAATTGAAAGGAATTTGTCTGTTCTTAAAACTAAATTCTGTCAATTTTTATAAAATCCTTCTTTGCAAAATGAGCATTGAATATTTGCTTCATGTAAATACAATAATGCTTCCATGTGACACAAATGTAATAATACCCTCTATGAATTGTTAATATAAAATATCTTACTGTATAAGCATAGAGGCAGAGGTCAGAGAAAAGGGCAAAGGAGAGGTTTAATTAAGCTTCCTGAAGAGTAATTAATTTTGCCAACTGCTAAACATACTGAATACTTTGCTCTTTCATGCATGACGATTGTTCAAAATTATTTATTAAAAAGCAGCAGCATTTTGTATTGTTAATCATAATGCAGCAATCAGGACTTAAATTTCAAGTGCAATGTATTCATACATCAAATTACTGTACAATAAACATTATTATCTATAATGGCTTATTGGATACGTTCAGGGTTTAGAACAGTGGTTCTTTTTTGAACACGGGCAAGCCATGGAGGATTTCTAAAATCTCAATGCACTCCTGCTCAACAGACTACACCCAACCCTTCTCGCTCACACTCACCTCCCTCACACGTACAAAGCCACTACACTCACCCCCTTTTTACACACTCATACTTTATACTCCCCATATCCACAACACACATCACATTTACCCCATTTCATACTCGCCATTATTCTCAAATTCCGCAGTCACCCCATCCTTGTCACAGTGCACACTCGCCCTTTTTCACAAACATCCCTCCCTTCTCACATACTGTAGCACACTCATCTCCTTTATCACACACTCCAAATTTGCAATGGGGAGGCTGAAATCCACCTTATATAGAGTAGAGGCGGATCACAGCCTCTCAGTCTTCAGACAGCACGGGACGCACCAGCTGGGCACCCAGGAGAATGTTTTCCCCATGGGCCGTGGAACCCTTGACAGAGGGTCGCAGCACCCCAGGGGGTCGAAACACCCTATTTTAGAGACACTGGTTAAGAAGATAGGTTTAATAAAGAGAACAAAAAGAGATGTGCCTTATGCACTTCCAACATTTTGCTTTTACTGTATTTTTCCTTCTAGTGAAGGTTTGCAACAAAGCTCTATACTAAGCATAATACGATCAGCTAATTAAGTCTGGTGTAAACATCATCTAATAAGTTTATGTAGCAACCAAATATTTAAATAATTAATGTGTCACATAGATTTGTGTGATGGGAGAGAATGAGGTTCTGAGTCAAAGTTTTAGCAGTTGAGTAACAGAGGAAAGGGTGTATCTTTGTGATGTGATTAGGTCACCTAGAGAAAGTGTGTACAGAGAAAAGAAAAGAGGTCCCAGGACAGAGCCCTGGGGTTCCCCCACAGAGAGATCGATAGAGGAGGAGGAGGTGTTGGCAAAAGAGACACTGAAAGTACGATGGGAGAGTTAAGAGGAGATCCTGGATAGAGCTTTGTTATAAATACCAAGAGTATGGAGAATGTGAAGGAGAAGAGGTGGTCATACTGTAGTTTACAGTAGTGTTTTTTTTATTACAATAAAAGTGACTACGTATTACATGACTACAACTCCTGCAAAATGTTGACACAGTAAGAAAGAAATATTTCTGGTGTAAGAATATGACCAAAAGACCTGGACATGCTATATGGCGAGTAGAGATGGGTAAAAATGTTGCCGGAATTCGAATCCACCACGGATTGCCAGTTTCTTTCATCCGAGATTAGTCTCAAAAAGGCAGATTCATTTTTTTTTTCCTATCACTACAACACAGACGGATTATGGCTCCTTACAAACTCACAGTTTCTGCGTCTGTCCATCCGATTTTACTAGCATCTCTCCAGAGTTGTATACAGTTGATCCCATCAAACCGCCCTCTAAATAACATAGGGAAAGACGCATGTGCTTAAAAAAATAAATTAAAAAAAAATTTAAAAAAAAGAGCTTACCTGAGGTACCTGAGAAATATGCTATTGCAATATGAAAAGTATATTTAAATTACTCATGCCACACTTACTAATAGGATTTCCATAAGAACTATATTAAGTTGACAAGTCTAAGGTAGTGTTAGGCCTGTCGCAGCAGGCTCTTTATAGTGATATAGATTCCAGTTACTGGAGCTTGACAGACCTGGCAGTATATGGTCAGACGTATCAGGAAGGTGAATGGTCAGGTAGGCATGAGTCAATGTAGGCAACAGGCAGGTAGAGTGGTCAAGCAGGCATGTGTCAAGACAGTAGGCATGTACTGTAGAGCAGTGAGGCAGCCACAGGTAGCAGGATACAACAAGTCTCAGAAGCCAAACAAGTTGATTTGGCAAAGAACAGGAGGAAAGTAGAAAGCAAGGGAGTGTGTCACTGCAGGCTGATGCAGAATTGCTGAATGAATCAGTAGCAGTAGAAGGAGCAGGAGATCAAAGGAACAATAAAGTCTTAGAACTACCCAGGTGTTGTTCTGGCTCACTCTCAGAGCTGCTTGCCAAAGCAGCAGAGATCCCAGGTTCAGGTCCGAGCAGGCCTGAAAGATAGCTTTCCCTCCTTCCCACTGCTCCGTTCACATGAACTCCTTTCTTACCTGCGTCCTCTGACACTACACAGCTATACCCCCTGCACTAAAACACACCCCTGCAAATCATCCTCACACTTTCTCTTTCTTTTCATGCTTCTCATTCTTGCTTCTAGGGATATCTCTCCCAATCCTGGTCCCTGCCTTATTTCTACTGTACATGCTCTTGTCCTTGCATCCCACATAAAACTTCTACTATTTCTGGTGTCAACCCCTCTAACCTCGTACCCATTCCCTGTCAACCTCCCTCCTCTCTCCTGTGCCCTTTGGAATGCACACTCCCTTGCTAACATGTTCCTCTCCGTGCATGACTTCTTTTTCTCTCACTCTTTGCTCCTCTTTGCTATAACTGAGACTTGGCTCACCCAGTCCGACTCTGCACTGGAAGCTACCCACTCTATGGTGACCTTTCTTTCTCCCACACTCTGCACCCTGATGACGGGGTGCAGGCATGGGGCTCCTAATATCCTCTATCTGCCATTACCGAACATTTCCTACTCCTCCCTCTCTTGCTTTTCCCTCTCTTGAGGTGCACACTGTCCAGATTTTTTCTCCTCTCCCTGTCCATGTGGCGGTCAGCTATTGCCCACCTACCTCTACTCACACCCCTTCTGTCTTTCGCTCTGACTTTGAATCCTGTCTCTCTTTCTTTCTCTCCTCAGAGTCCCCTGATCTTTTCATTGGGTACTTCAACTGCCACATTGATGACCCCTCTCTCCCTTGGGTTTCCTGCTTTCTCTCTCCAACCTCTTATTTTGGCCTTCAACAGTGGACTGCAGCTAGCACCCAAAAGGATGGTCACTACCTGGACCTGGTTTTCACTAAAAACTTCTCTCTCTGATTTCCCCATTTCCCCCTTGCCTCTCTCTGACCATCACCTCATCTCACTTTCTCTCTCACTACTCCCCTTCTCCATGTCAATCTGTCCCTCTTTTCTGCAGAGACCTGAGTTCTATTAACCTTCCAGCTTTTGATTGCACTGTACGCTCCTCCCTCTCCTCTCAGCTCTGCTCCAGACCCCGAGAACCTGGTCAGGAACTAAAACTTTGCCATTACCTCTTCTCTTGATCTACACACCCTGCTTTAATTCTGACATTCTCGCCCTTCTAACTCCAGACCTTGGCTAAATTCCCACATGCGCATGCGACGTTCCTGCACTCGTCCTCTGAACGCCTCTGGAGGAGTCCATTTCGCCAAACGGCAGATGAGGTTTAATACAGATAAATCTACGGTTATGCATTTGGGAAACAAGAATATACAGGTGACTGTCACAGGACACCAGGACTACCACACCAGGGATCAATTCGCCAGACAGAACAACAGAGTTGATCAAATTGAATATATTGGTAAAACTGTACCCACAACAGTACAGACACACAACACACATTCCCCCACTGGGATAACTGGGCATCCCTGCAGAACTAGGCACAGGGACCTCCTTGAAAAGATTTCCCCTGTACTTCTTACATGCAGTGCCTATAGGAACTGACACAGACATAGAACAGCACTTAGCCTGAGACTGAGTATAAAACAGGGGCCTCCCTCCCCACCTTTTATACCCCATAAAAGGACACATCATGGCTACATTTATTTATATGGCACATCATGGCTACATTTAAGGAGAGACATTGGCAAGTGCTTCCAATATAACCCAGACCCTGATTGGTGGGTTTAACTGCAACATTCAAAGAGTACCATACTATAGAAAGAGTAACTTGCAAAGGTTACAGACAACTTTGCAACATTTCTCCTGAACACAAAATTAACTCCTGGTCCCTGAAGTGCTTGAACAAGGCTTACAATATATATACATATATATATATATATATATATATATATATATATATATATATATATATATATATATATATATATACACATAATACAAATGTATTATTGACAGGTAGGGGTAATGGCGGGCTTGACCTTTATTTAAAACAGTCACATTTACCCTACCATCACACCTCCCACTTAAGTGGAGAGCTCAAGGGTAGCGAACCCAATAGGTTGATCCCCAAGCATGACGTTTGAAGGTCAGAGTTTAGCCGGCCCTGGATTGTCCTGTCGAGAAAGTCCATCAGCATTGCTGTGCTCACTCCCCTTCGTGTGCTCTACGGTGAAGTCATATTCCTGTAAGGCCAGACTCCACCGCAGCAGCTTGGAATTATAACTTGAGACCAGATGCAACCCGCTCAGGGGATTGTAATCTGTAATGACCGTAAAAGGGCGGCCATACACATACGGCTGGAGTTTCCAGAGGGCCCATACTATGGCCAAGCACTCCTTCTCAATCATAGCATAAGCAGCCTCCCTATCGAATAACTTGTGGCTTAGGTACACGATTGGGTGTAAAACCCCATTGGCACCCACCTGACTCAACACTGCACTGAAACCAAAGTTAGAGGCATCAGTTTGAATCAGGAACTGCTTGTCATAGTCGTGAGCTGCCAGGATTGGAGCGCTTGCCAGGGCAACCTTGAGAGCTGAAAAGGCCCTCTCACACTCCGGTAACCAGGATACCATGCAAGGGAACCTCTTTTTAGTCATGCCAGTCAGGGGTTTGGACAGGGCACAGTAGTGGGGTACACATTTGTGGTAAAACCTGACGGCCCCCAGAAAGACTAGCACTTTTTTCTTGGTCTTGGGAACCGGCCAACCTACAATGGCTTCCCTGCCTACCCTGTGCTTGAGGTAAAGGTGCGCCGACGAATATTCTAAAATTTGCCTTAAACTTGCCTTGGAAAATCTGGGGCTATCACCAACAAGATCCAGGTACATGCTGGGTACATGCTGCAACATTTCAGTGCCATTTCTGCAGAGACTAATGGCCCATCGGATTAACACAGCAGGGGTCCCCGGCAGTCCCATTCAGTTTGTATGAGACTGCCAGAGACACCCGCTGTTAATCCGATGGGCCGTTAGTCTGTCTGCAGAAATGTCACTGAAATGTTGCAGCATGTACCCAGCATGTACCCAGCATATACCCAGCATGTACCTGGGTCTTGTTGGTGATTGCCCCAGATTTGTTTTAGAATACTCATCGGAACTACAGTATACAACCTCTGCCATCCCTATTGGGCACTTGGCCATCTTTAGCGTGAGCCCGGCCTCCTAGATGTGAGCTAGGACCAACGCTATGTGGATAAGATAGTGAGCCCAGGAATTACTAAAGACCGCTAGGTCGTCCAAGTACGCCCAACATACCCTTGCATTCCCTCCAGCAGACGATTGACCAAACACTGGAAGGTAGTCGGCGCGTTCTTCATTACAAATGGCATGACCGAAAATTCATACTAGCCACTCGGAGTGATGAAGGCTGACTTTTCCAGCGCCTCCTGGGTCAATGGGATCTGCCAGTACTCAAGGCTCAGATCAAAAGTGGTCAGATACCTTGCCCAGGCGAGCTCGTCTAACAGCTCATCCATCCGGGGCATGAGATAAGCATCCGACACTGTCTGTGCATTTAACTGATGCGCATTTAATAGTCTACGCAGAACCAGGTTGTTCCGTCCTTTTTGGGGACAAGGACCACTGGCAAGGGCCATACTGGGGCCTGTAACTCAGGAAGCAGGGGGTCTACGAGGCTGAAATGAATGCGGTTCAGCTCCGGAGAGCCCCTACTACAATACTCTGTTATTAAAATTTACATTAAAACTGCACGCTCGCCTGTAAGAGCTGTGCAGGGAGATGCAGCTCTCTCCATGTAGCTCTTCCAGGCTGCAGTTTAAGCAAACACAAGTCATGCGATAAGTCTTGGTAAAAAAGTATGTGTTCTCTCTCCACAGGCCAAATGCCTTGATCAATTCTGATCAATTTTGTGGGTACCTTTCTGCCATCCTAACTTAGATCTGCCAAAGGTTTCAACCAAATCAATGCAGCTCCAATCTTGGAATTCATTTTTTTTAAGTGATAAAAAGAAAAACCATTGACCGGATTCTTGATACAAAACATCAAATGTATTATTTTGCAACTTGTACCAAATTTTCAGACAATTTGCTCATACCATTTCAGAGAAATGAAATATTACAAATGAAAATAAATCTGGTAACCACAGTAACAAACAGCACTGTACATTCTAATAGGTACATCAATGAAGATGTACATAAATGATCAGATTCTATTGAGCACTTTTTTGGATATTTATATACTGTACTTCAACATTTTCAACTTTGGCCATTTTAATTCCAACTTTTTAAAAAATTATTGTTACCAATACATTTTTTTAATTAATGTTCTTGATTTCTATAATCTCTTCAGATGATGTTCATGATTGTATTGTATTGTATGTCTTTATTTATATAGCACCATAAATGTACATAGCGCTTCACAGTAGTAATACATATCATATAAATAACAAATAATATAAATAACAGGTCATGGGAATAAGTGCTTCAGATATAAAAGTAACATTAAGGAAGAGGAGTCTATACTGGTGGAGATATATATATATATATATATATATATATATATATATATATATATAAAGCAGAAAGTAGCCGTGTTAGTCCAGTTGCGATAGTGCAGAATAAATGAGTTCTTCAGTATTAGGTGATACCTTTTTTATTGGACTAACAATTTATGTCATAGGACAAGCTTTCGAGAGGTCTGTGGAAGAAGACTTTGAGGAGGATTGTAATATTATACATTCACCATTTGCACCTAGGTCAGTTTTCTTCCCATACCATTCTAAGGGGGGATTTGTGGACACGTTCTACAACCTGGTCCCACGTGACTTTGAGCTACTGTGTGCTAAACCCACCAAATTTAAACACAATTTATCCAAGGGTGAGCTGGACGCATTGAACAAGCTAAAGGCCAACCACGATATAGTCATTAGACAAGCCGATAAGGGGGAGGCATAGTCATTCAGGATCTGTGTGCCTACCTCCTTGAGGCGCATAGACTCTTGGGTGACCTGGCCTCCTACACCTTATTAGAGTCTGAACCAGTTGTCATTGAGGGAGCTCCTTACCACTGCACTGGGTGATGGTATCATTTCAAAATCAGAGTTTAAGTTTTTATATTCCTCACATCCCCGCACTCCCATCATTTATCACTTACCTAAAGTGCACAAATCCCTATCTAACCCCCCTGGCAGACCCATAGTATCGGGGGTAGAGTCGATGACATCGAGCCTGTCCCAATATGTTGATTACTTTCTCCATCCATATGTAGCTTCGCTCAGGTCCCATGTTAGGGACACGCACCATGTGTAAGGAATCCGCTCCGCGGTTTACTGGTTGCCTTACCTTGCAGACGTGTGCAGTCCTGGAGCACCTCTCCTGATGTTTGCTGCAGCCTGGATTCACTCACCAAAGCAATACACACTCCCTCTGGTATCTATTGCAGCTGTGCAGCCTATCACTGCAACCTAGACTTGCATTCACTCATTGGAGCAGTACCTTCACACCCCCGCTGGGGATTGGCCCGCTGGCCTTTAAGTATTGCTTTCCCATAATGCTCCTTGCCGAGCATAGTCCTTCCTGGATGTCACTATCTGTTCTGTCACAAGCCCTCGCTTGTTCCTGTCTCTCATGCTGAAGCGGAGTATTCTCCTTGTTGTCTGCAGCTCCAGGTTTCCTAAGGCCGGCTGCTATATTCACGCAGCGGTCTGCTCCAGTCTCCTGTGTTGTAGCTGAGTACTCTTCTTGTTCACTTCAGCTCCTTGTTTCCTGTGACCGGCTGCTATATTCACGCAGCGGTCCACTCCTGTTCTCCTGTGCTGAAGCAGAGATTTCGTCCCTGCGTCCTTCAGCCTCCTGGATTCCTGCACTGAAGCGGAGGTTTCGTCCCTGTGTCCTTCAGTCTCCTGGATTCCTGCACTGAAGCGGAGGTTTCCCTGTGTATCTTCAGCTTCCTGGTTCCTGGGGCCTACTCTTTCCCTAATCTAGAGAGGCCGTGTCCTGGTTCCTGCGCTGAGACAGTGGATTCCCTAGCCCGCTCAGGACTCTTGCGCTGTAGCACTGGTGCAGCAAAGCGGTGTGCTACTCTGGTCTGCCTACCATCTCCTGTGACCAGTACCATGGGCCATGGTCGCCGCTCGCGCAGAGGCCAACCCCGCGCTCCTAAGCTGAAGCGGGGCTCTCCTGACTACCTTTTGCCGAACTCTTGCCTGAACAATGTTTATCCTGATGTCTCCTGTCCTGACCCTGGCTTCTACAACGACGACGCTGTCTTCTCCAATCCTGATCCTGCGACATATGACTACGAACTGCGCAATCCGGATCAGCCTGCGCGGTCTCAGGTCGGTGCTTTTACAACCCCACCTCAGCCTCGCGGTCCGACCCTGGTTTGTGGCGAGCAGAACCCTGACAGTATGCTCGGCCGCACAAACTCGGACCGCCCTGTGGTGAGGGTTGGTAAGTTTCTGTCTGAAAGCCTGTCCCAGCCTGTAAACCAGTCCCAGTGTGAATACCAGTTTCTATGTGAGATAATACCCCTGATTGAAGATCTGATTGTGTTTGTAGGTTTAACCCCTTTGCAAAACAAATGCCGCAATGATCTCATGATGAAGGTTTACCGCCTCCGGGACTTAAAACAATCGCTGGCCGCTTGTATTTGCTTTCCTGGTTACCCTTTAACTTGGGAAAATGTGTACCCTTTAGAATTGGACGACGCCCAAAAAGAACTCTCTTCCCTGGCCTTGTCTTTAGACATTTATATAGCAAAAGAGGACCCTCTCCTCATGTTGGCTGATGCCCAAAAAACACTCCATATCCTTTCCATGACATTGGACATTTGCATAAAGGAACAGGATCCTCCCCTCGCCAGCTTCGCTGCCGCTTGGCTGTATTCCTGGTCTACCACGGATCCTTGCCCTGAGTGTATGGCCGGGTTCCCTGACACCAATGATATGTTTTCGTTAACCCCTGCCGATCAGTCCTGTGAGGTCCCCCTGGAGAATACATATGTTGCTCTACCCAGCACTAATGTTCTTGTATCAGAGAATAAGTTCATTAGTTCTCCTATTTCTAGCTCAGAAGTCCTTTCTCTAGGTCTTGAGGGTTTTCCAGCTTTAACCCCTGCCGAGCAGTCCTGTGAGGTTCCCCTGGAGAATACATATGTTTCACTAGCCAACACTAAGGTTCTACTATCAGAGAATAAGTCCCTTTGTTCCCCTATTTCTAACTCCGAATCTGTCACTCCAGCTCTTGAGGGTTTTCCAGCTTTAAACTCTGCTAGGCAGTCCTGTGCGCTTTCCCCGTCAGAGAAAGAATCCCTAAGTTCTGTTCCCAGGGTTATTTCTGTATTAACCCCTGTGGGGCAGCTCTCTGAGTTTCCTTTGGTAAATCCCTGTTCTCTGTCAGCCATGGTCACGCCCCTAGCTTCAGAGAGAAGATTACCTATGTTTTACTCTCAGGCATTGTCTGCATTAACCCCTGTATATTCTTGCTGCATCCAAGTTAATGCCTTCGTTTTAGCCTCAGAGAATGAGTCCACAAGTCAGACAGCAGAGGTTGCATTGAGGGATTCCCATAACCGTACGGAGTCTCTAGATATTCTTTGCTATAAATCCCCTGCTTCAGCTCAAGTTTCCGCAGTTTCGTCTCCGGAGACTTCGGCTAAAGTTCTGGTTCCTGATAAATGTATTCAGGAGTCAGGTTTTTCCCTAAGCTTGCTCGCAGAGTTCCTTCTCCCGGGTGTTTCGCTGAACCAGCCTGTCGCCCACATAGCGGTGATCCATGCTTCAGCGCATAGTTCCCACATTATGGAGTCTGCAGTAATTTCTGGTTTCCCAGACATTCCTTACCAAATACCTACTTTAGAGACCAGTACGGTTATGATTCACTCCCGTGTACTGTCTGAGTTCTCCTCCTCTTTAAGCTTAGGGTTAAAAGCATACAGTAGTCTGTATGTTCCTCCTGGGGTTCATATTATGTTCCCAGGGATGTTTGCTGACGCACGGTTTTCTCCCAAAAGTGACGCTTTTTCATATAGATTAGTAAAAAGCTTGCACACTGTTTCCCTTTTCGCTGAATTGTGTCTTACTAGTTTTGAGACTCTGAGAGGTAATGATTCTCCTTCTGATTCTGAAGCTCTTCCTACAAGGAGTATACTGATTGGGGGTTCCCCTGTTTTCTCTGTCCAGGCTAATTCTCCAGGGATCAGCATATCTGTGGTCACTCCCTTAGTACTGTCTGAGGTCACCATGCATATATTACAAGTCCTGGGGTTTAAATCTGAGCTGTTTAGCTGTCCTGCCTTTGCTGAAACCCAGTCCCTCAGTACTGTGTCTAAATATGCCCCAGCAAACATGGGGTTACTCTGGGAAGAAATTAAAACTCCTGTCTTAAAGGGTATTTTTTCTCACATGTCCAGCAAATCTAGAACCTCAGTAATTGTTTCTAAGTCACTTATCAATACATCTGATTTTTTCTCTAATCAAACCCAGACACCCTCACTATCGGTTAGGAGTCCTGTGATCAGAGATTTTGCACTAGAAAACACACCAATTCATGTTTTTGTCAGGATAGGTACCCCTGTGGTTAGGGCCATTACAGTTTCGGAAAAGACTCCTTGTACTCCTAAGGTGCCTGTCATTAAGAGTTTTCATAGTTCATACTTGCTGCTTGTTGATTCTCAGGGCCCTGTCACTGAGGTACAGACTTCAGCTTCTGATGTTAGCTTCCCTCCCACCACTACCCTGGCTCTGCCTTTTTCTCAAGCTACTGATTTGAAGATCCCAAGGACTATTCCTGATTCACTGACAATACTAGCTCCCAATGAAGATTTCCCAGTATTGGAGTGCTCTACTGTTTGCTTCTCTGCTCCTGCTAAACCATGGTTTTGTCCCTCGGAATTTTCGGTTGCCCCTGTTATTTCCTCTCAGTTGGAAATACTCTGTACGTATCCCAAGATTTCGGTCCCTATGCCTGGTTTACTGCTTGCCTTGTCACCTTCCATACCAATACCGGGAGATGCTTCCAACCAGCCTATACCCTTACTAACCATTACCTGGGAGCCTTCTAGAGGAAAAATTCCTCGCAAATTCCAACATGCAGTGGTCAGCCAAGACTTTTTCTGTTACAAAGTTCCTCCTGGTGTATTCGATCAACTATCAGGGCCGCTGATCCTAGATTCAGGTTCCTTTATTAAAGACTGGGCTTTCAGTGGGGGTTCTTCTACCGTTTCTGCTCTGGAACTCTCTGGTTCTTCACAGTCCTGGATTTCCAAGTCATTTTGCGGGGCGAGCCATGTACCAAGGATGTTTCTTCTACCACTCTCATTTCCTAGAACTGTACTCACCAAGGAACTGCTCGTTTATGGATCCCCTTTCCACCTAAAGAACTTTAGGAACAACTCGATGTCTCCGAGACCCATGGATGGTCCTGTCTGGCCGCAGTTTTCACCGTGGGGTGGGGGTACACTAAGGAGTAACCACGAGTCTCTGGACCACGACTCTACCCCCAATCCTAGACGGTTCAGCAACAATTCCCGGTCCCCCAACTCTATGTGTGCTCATGTTCGCCCGGAGGTCTCGCGTGAAGGGGGGGGTACTGTAAGGAATCCGCTCCGCGGTTTACTGGTTGCCTTACCTTGCAGACGTGTGCAGTCCTGGAGCACCTCTCCTGATGTTTGCTGCAGCCTGGATTCACTCACCAAAGCAATACACACTCCCTCTGGTATCTATTGCAGCTGTGCAGCCTATCACTGCAACCTAGACTTGCATTCACTCATTGGAGCAGTACCTTCACACCCCCGCTGAGGATTGGCCCGCTGGCCTTTAAGTATTGCTTTCCCATAATGCTCCTTGCCGAGCATAGTCCTTCCTGGATGTCACTATCTGTTCTGCCACAAGCCCTCGCTTGTTCCTGTCTCTCATGCTGAAGCGGAGTATTCTCCTTGTTGTCTGCAGCTCCAGGTTTCCTAAGGCCGGCTGCTATATTCACGCAGCGGTCTGCTCCAGTCTCCTGTGTTGTAGCTGAGTACTCTTCTTGTTCACTTCAGCTCCTTGTTTCCTGTGACCGGCTGCTATATTCACGCAGCGGTCCACTCCTGTTCTCCTGTGCTGAAGCAGAGATTTCGTCCCTGCGTCCTTCAGCCTCCTGGATTCCTGCACTGAAGCGGAGGTTTCGTCCCTGTGTCCTTCAGTCTCCTGGATTCCTGCACTGAAGCGGAGGTTTCCCTGTGTATCTTCAGCTTCCTGGTTCCTGGGGCCTACTCTTTCCCTAATCTAGAGAGGCCGTGTCCTGGTTCCTGCGCTGAGACAGTGGATTCCCTAGCCCGCTCAGGACTCTTGCGCTGTAGCACTGGTGCAGCAAAGCGGTGTGCTACTCTGGTCTGCCTACCATCTCCTGTGACCAGTACCATGGGCCATGGTCGCCGCTCGCGCAGAGGCCAACCCCGCGCTCCTAAGCTGAAGCGGGGCTCTCCTGACTACCTGTTGCTGAACTCTTGCCTGAACAATGTTTATCCTGATGTCTCCTGTCCTGACCCTGGCTTCTACAACGACGACGCTGTCTTCTCCAATCCTGATCCTGCGACATATGACTATGAACTGCGCAATCCGGATCAGCCTGCGCGGTCTCAGGTCGGTGCTTTTACAACCCCACCTCAGCCTCGCGGTCCGACCCTGGTTTGTGGCGAGCAGAACTCTGACACCATGTCATTGATTCCATCTCCGAAATTAGGTGGAAATCCACCTATCTATGGGCCACATGTGATGTTACATCACTTTATACCTGTATTGAACATGCCAGGGGGTTGGAGGCCATCAAATATTGGTTGGATAGGGATCCACTTTTTCCTGAGAAACACAAGAATTTCATTTTACAAAGTATTCACTTTATCCTCACAATTATTTTTTATTTGAAAATAAATTTTATCTACAAATCTGTGGAACGGCCATGGGTACGAGATTCGCTCCCAGCTATGCCAACCTTTTTTTGGGGCACTGGGAGGAGTCCTCTGTGTGGCAGAACACCTTGCTTGGGGCGGGCCTCGTATACTATGGCCGTTTCATAGATGATATCATTATGATTTGGGATGGGGATAAATCGGTGTTATCTGGTATTTTGGGTTCCTTCAATGACAACTTGTTAGGACTTAAATTTACATTTGAGATTAGCAATCTCTCCACTGTCTTTTTAGATCTGGCTCTTAGTACAGACACGGACTTGAATATTATCACCACCACGCATTTCAAGACTGTGTCTGTAAATAGCTATGTTCATGCGTCCAGTAACCATCACAAACAGTGGCTCAACAACATTCCCTTGGGACAGTTCCACAGAATACGTAGGAACTGCACAAGGGATGTTGATTTTAAGGACCAGTCTGCTATACTTGGAAAGAGGTTTCTTTCTAAGGGATATGATCCAGTTTTGATTTCAGACTCTTTCAGCAAGGTGAGCTCATCGGACAGATCCACCTTATTGAATCAGTCAAAAAACAAGGGTAACAAGGGGATTCGCCTCGGTTACGATACTCCATTAGTTCGTTCAGAGATGGAGGCATCGACATGTAGGTTTATTACAAACTACAATCAGTCCTATAGATCTATCAATAAAATTCTAAATGATCACTGGTCTGTCCTTAAGTGCGACCCATATCTAGGACCTACCTTACCCGAAAGAGTGAGGGTGATATATAGGAAAGCTAGAAACATGAAAATCATTTTAGCTCCTACTAGATTGAGGTCCTCTCCTAGTTCTACTACTACTGCTAAACTTCAAAAGGGTCCATTAGGGAACCACTCATGTGGTGTAGTCGATGCATCACCTGTAGGCATCTCCTGAGTCAGGCCCAGGTCAGTTCTTCCACCAGAGGTACCACTCATGCTATTAAAAGTTCAATCAACTCCCTCAGCACATATGTAATATATCTGATCCAATGTGGATGCAATTTAAAATATGTGGGACGCACCACCAGGACACTTGGAACGCGGTTCCTAGAACATAGGAGAAATGTCATTAAGGGTCTTAATAATCATAGTTTATCTAGACATTTCAAAAATTTTCATCAACAAGATCCTAAAACTATGAAAATAATGGGAATTGAGTACATCTCTCCAAGTGTCCTTGGTGGTGACCGGTTTAAAACCCTGTGTAGGCGGGAGACTTTTTGGATCCACCAATTGGGCACTCTCAGCCCGGGTGGACTCAATGAATGTCTCGATGTGAGTACTTTCACGTAATGGTTCCTTGGACGTCTCCTCCTGCTAGATTTCCTCTGCCCTCTGCCATCTTCTGTCTGGTTCTCTCCTTGGGGTACATAGATCCCACAGTCCCTTCCCTCCCCTCTCCCCCCCCCTCCCTCCTCCCATCCCCTCCCCTACCCCTCCCCCCTTTCCCCCCCACCCCAATTTCCTCATACCCATCCCTCCCCTTCCCTCCCTATCCCATATCCTTTCCCCGGTCCCTCCTCCTGCCTCTGAGTAGGGGTCATCACCATCCTTCCAAAAATGTTTACACAATATCAAATTACTTTTGAAATATTTTTTCAATATGTACGTTTTTTGAATATATATATATTTTTTTAATAAATTTTTTTTTTTTTTAATAATTTTAATTATTGATGTTTTTCACAAAATAATGGATATTATTCATGGGTTCTATGGTTAGTTTGATTAATACACATACACACTTTAATGATAATATTATATTTATCTTCCTACATATACTTTTATACATCCTAGGCACTCCTTTCCAGCACATGGAATTAACCCTAGTATTAGACACACATTTAAATAGCAGAGTTTAAATTATTCACTTTCACTGAGTACTTAATAATATCACGAGGTTATTGAAATGCACTAACAGGTTTTGAGAAACACTTTTATATAGTTATATAGTGATATTTTTATATATACTGTTAATTTTGTTTTATCCATATATCCTTACTCTTCCTGACAGCTAGCTTTGTCCGTGGCATAGGTATTATATATGTTTGTTATGTATTTCCTAGTATCTCCTTGTTTACATAGGTCATTGGGATATTTGTCATTTAAGGGGTTAAATATTTATCACGTATAGTGTTTATATTATATGATGTTTGTGTCATCTATTTGTCATGACCCCTGTGATGATTTATGTAATATTGGCATTAATTTGTATTCCAGAATGAATTTAGGGGAGAGCTCCATTTGGTTCATTTTTTGATCCATATACCTCCATCTATTTGGTAATCTTAAAATCAAATTCTACATTGTTTCTGCGATGAACCTATTTAATGTGACCTTAATGTTATAATATTCGGGAAGTAGTTCCCCTTGAGATTCATTTATGGTGAGCTATATGTTTCATGTGATATAGGGCCGCATGCAGAGAGCATCGAATTTTCAATTTGGCGAATTTCATAAAAAGTAGCTTTTTTGGAGAGTTTTATTCTCCATATGCAGAAATGTTCGAATTCTGCTATGTTTAACATGGATGCGTGTGGCGAGTTTAAATGGGAAAGATGCGCGCTTCAGAAATGTGTAAACAAAAAATCGCGCATTTTTTGTCCCCTTTACTATAGGCGACGAGCGCCATCTTCTTGCCAACTTTTCCTGGCGCGGCAAAAATGAGAAAATCGCGCCATTTTCTTGGCGCGAACAGCCGCTACATGCCGTTCGTACCTCTCTGCATTCGGAGAATTTTAAAACTGGCGAGATGAAGGTTCTCGACAGCCGCGCGGCGAGATTTTGAAATAGGAAAAAAAAAATGGCGCGTTTTCCGTAACTCGCCATTTTCTGCAGTTTTCTGCGCGAAATTCTACAAAAAATGGCGAGATTTGAAATAACGATGCTCTCTGCATGAGGCCCATAGTATGTACTGTTTATCTCCATTCCAGCAAGCTTTTTTAAATACTTTTTATTTTCAAAAAAACTTGAATTAAGGCATTTGCACATATGTATGAGCACCTAGCACTTTCAGCTGAGAAGGGGGGACGATCAAAGTAATTGAGATGATTGGACTCTTTATATAAATACCGGACCTCCCCCATCTCCACACTACCCTTTGAGAAAGTTACCCGAGAGTGACGAAACGCGTCAGGGAGCGTCATTACGTCAGACGCATTGACACTGACGTCATCAACGAGCGCTGGAACGGACTGATCCATGCGCAACTGCTGCAGAAGCCCCTACAACACGGAGCCATCTTACAGGACTCTTATACTGCAGGAGTGAATACCATCTGCTCTGGACATCTGTTTAGGAGTACGATCCTGAGACTGCAAGACAGGGACTGCCCCAAGACGTTGCAGACACGTACCGGATGGTGGTGATTATATCACGCAATGCTTGGTTTTATTGTACCCTTGTGAGTGCATTTTTTACCCCCCTTTCCCCCTCCCCTCATTAAAATACAATTTTACGCTATGGGCGTGCGCTCTCTCTTCCTTTTTTTCCCATATATATATATAGTCAGATAAGGCAGTTGGCACTCCAATAGGTGCTGGTAAGCCACAGGTGCATGTCCCATATAGAGAATGTAGTTATACGTTACCGTTCCAAGGATTGGTAAACAAGAGACAGCACTCAATGTTGAAAATCAAAGTGTATTAGTGAAAGCAAAAATACATCCAGAAATGTAGGGTTTCTGGATGTATTTTTGCTTTCACTAATACACTTTGATTTTCAACATTGAGTGCTGTCTCTTGTTTACCAATCCTTGGAACGGTAACGTATAACTATATATATATATATATATATAAAAAAAAAAACAAGATACAAACAGCGCAAATTCCAAACACTTAGTTAGATGCAATTGCAATGACAACTACACCTGGCCAATCAGTCAAACAAGAGGTGTTATACCTTAAAATCTGACCCTACTCAGATGCTGCCAATTAGGTCTGCGGCTCCACACTTGCCGCAATGGATAATACAAGGAAGAAACGACCTAGGCGCAAATAAGCCAGGGAAGAAACAAAGAGAAAAATATCATAGGGCAGTATGTCTGTAATTTTCAGATTAAAGGTGGTAAAATATGCACTTATACTTAATTCAGCAAATTAAAGCATTTAATCCTCAATGGGACTCAGGAACTCTGCCTCTGGTTGTCTTTGTGATTTCTGTGTGTCTCATACACTTCACTTGCACAGATTACTCCAGAAAGCTGCTGCAGAATCACCGTCCGTCTGCAGCTAGACGATACCTTTACAAGGGATGAAACTCACCGGGAAGGGGGGGAGGAGGAGGGGGGGAGTGGAAAGGGACAATAGAACAAGGAATAGTGTAAAACCTTTTATTAAAATCTATCTAAAAAATAACAAACAGTATTCCACTCACATGCTGTGAAATAAAATCTGGCAGTTGAGAGTTTGAATGAGTCTCTCACACTCGTATCTGTCTCTCTCCGGTTCTCTGCACTGCTGCTGTACTGGATCACTTCCGCGTCATGTGCTCCGGCTCTGACTCTCGTGAGACTCCGTCTTCCAATGACGTCAGTGCGCTGCCTCTGCTCCGGTACACAAGACCTGTCCACAACGCGTCTCAAACTGCTCTGTCTGGAAACGTCTGCCCTACGCGTTTCTCCACTAGGGCTTCCTCAGGGGCTATATATAAAGAAAGAGAAAAAAACACAGGCGCACACCTAGTGTATTATCATTAAAAACAATGTTTATGGGACATAAAACTCAGACAAATGCCCACTCACAAAAATAGCAAGAAATCAAGCGTGTATGAGAATAATCTCAATCACCAACCGGCGCCGTTGGTATCCTTTCACTGCACCTCAGGAACCCAGCGTTCTCCAATGTCGCCTCTCCACACTCTGCGGAAACTGAACCCGGTACCTCTGCACCCGGAAGTATATATATATATATATAGCAGGGTTCCCCCTGGGCCCTCCAAAGTTAGCAGCAAACCCACCGTCTAGCCAGAGAGTTGGGGCCAGTTACCGGGAGTGCTCTGGCACTCCAAAAGCTCCGCGACGCATCTGACTAGCGGGGGGCGCCATTTTTAATAGGTCTGCGCATGCGCAGGACCAGCAGCAGTGCAGTGGACATCACACAGAGCTTTGCGCATGTGCGGGGTTTGTGCGCAAACAGCAGCCAATCAGAGGAGGCTCTTAGTAGGGACTACAAGTCCCATGAGCCTTAGGGAGGCACCATATGATTCACAACAGCCTATAGGGCTAGGACAAGTTCCACAGGGGAACTACAGTTCCCAGCAGACCATGGAGCTGCAAGATCACCTGGCTCCGCTTAGCCAATAGGGTGTCAGGATTATCCTGAAGGGAACTTTGATTCATTTTGTGCGTCTGCACCACGAGTCAGTCAGAGCTGGGACAAAGACAGGGTAAGAGGTACGTGCAGGTGTCTGTGGCATCTGCACGAGGCCAGAAAACCCCTGTTAGACCCCAGCTAGGCCGTGACTCCCCTCAGTCTGTGGTTGCTGCAGGGACCGGCACATATGATAGGGACATGGGCCTGTAGTACCAGAAAGAGAGAGGGACACAGCCAGGATGCGTTGGTATCCTGGCCCTTGGTGGTCTGTAACTAGATCATTCTCTGCAGAGTGAGAGACATTCTAAAGGTGGATCACTCCACGTGGGAGCCACCCACTGTAGAGGTGGAGGTGTCACGGAGCACCTTTCTGGATCCATGGATCCCAACGACAGCATCTGCGCGCCCATGTGCGGCATAACCCGGCAGGTAACTCACCGCAACACGTGCACCAACGTACACCTCAGTTTTAGTTGGCAGCGCTGTCTCACACACTTGGGTGGGTATGGGACTCTGAGGACATGGTGTTGGGGGACACAATGTGGGGTTACGGCCCTGCAAGGCTTAGTGTTACGGTTGTGGCACTATTGTGTGTTGATTATGATCAGAATTATGCATATAGTAAACTTGTACTAATTATACCATTATTTATTGTATGTGTCTTGTAACGGGGTCATTCTACACCATTGAATCCCACACAGATGGAGGCGCTACCGAGCATCATTCCAGGATACACCCCAGGCTCCCATCAGCGGAGGCTCAGCCTACTGTGAGCCACCAGGTATTGCACCCTACACACACCGTAGCTACACATCTCCCAGGGGTGGGGGATACTATTAATCCTATCTTCCTCTTCCAATACTCCCACGGGTAAGCATAGATCCTTAGATTACTAGAGCTTATAAACTTCCCAGCCTCATTTGAATTATTGGACAAAAACGGATGGTCTCAAATTATTTAATATAAGAAAAAACCTAAAAATGGTTTAATAAAAAATCCCATTGCTAGTGAAAAGTAAAAAGAGCAAAATCAATATATCACATTGGATATGACCTGAAATCCCACAGTTTATGTTGCACAATATCAATTAGATGGAGTCCCAAAATTCTTGATTGTATTCTGACACATCAAACTTAAGTTAGGATGTCTTGGTAAAGGATAGATAGGCTGATAAGTCTTATATTGCAAAGTTCACCAAAGTATATCACAATCCCATATGCTTTAGTTGACAATGTCTCACCAATAAAGTTTTCCCTGAGGGAACTTGTGCTCCTGATGAGGTTAGTGTCCATTGTTTACCTTCTCATTAGTGTGGTTAGTATAACTTATGTAACTAGCGTGCCCGTCTCTCAATCTGAGCCGCTGTATTCTCACACACTCCTGAGCCCGTCTTATCCGTGTGGTTGATGTGGCTGGCGTAGCTGGCGTGTTCGTCTCCTGCTCTGAGCCGCTGCTCTCACCGCACACCTGTGTATTCACACACTCCTAAACCCATCAGCTTACCATCGGTACACTCTCTGATCTCCACCCCTCTCGGTGCATTCTCACGTCCCTCAGTTTCACTGGATGGCACTTCTAACTCGCGAGACTTCTTCCTCCACTGATCGGTTTCGGAATCTCCTCCCTCTCTCTGTGGAACAGATCTTCGTCTGTGCAGCTGTAGCGCGTGTTTGCTCCAATGACGTCGCCCTACGCGTTTCACGTTGGTGGCTTCCTCGGGGGTTAATGGTGACCTCACTGTCCCTATCCATATAAATATACACCTCTCTCCCATGATTGGTCTATCATACAGACAAAATGTAACATGATTTACGATGTAATCATACAAATTTGTAACACAGTGTATCCCAATTAATACAAAGAAACATAATCATACACATTGTGACTAGTGTTCAAAGACCTGGTAGAACAATTTGTTCATAAATAAATCTCTAAAAATATATAGGAGTTAATTCCACTAAGGGACTCAATTCACATTACCAATTGATAATTAGTTCCCAGATATTCACAGTTAAACCTATTTAACATTACATAAAATATTTTTATACAGGGCCTTTTTAATAGTTTTATGTTGCATTCATAAAACATTGTTATAGAGAAGATTACTATACTTATTGTTCTTTTATATACCCATGCTGTTTGCTTTTCTTATATCATTTACCTAGAGTTATAATGAGAACTGATGTAACATAAACATTAACTCTTATTGTTAACATCATTTATTCGGAGAACGGCTAATACATTCTAACGGTTCTAAGATTATCTCTTAAACAACAGACCTACAGTATATCATTAACTGACAACAGGATGTGAATTAGCACAAAAACTTGATAGAGACACAATTATCTCTCCAACCCATTCAGATATACAATCCATACTAAATATTTTCATTACCAGAAATCTTTAGCAACGAATATATAATGCAGACTCAAACAATTCTCCAAGAGTACATATCCATATCTCGTTATATAATAGCACCTAAATGAAGTGCTTAATATATAGAGGACAGCTTAGCATATAGTTGCCAATCTTTATACCCATCTAATATGATGCATAATTTACAATGGAGCGACTACTATACTCAAGGGAAAGTACCATATGTAAAACTCAGACCATATAATCATCTTCTAACAAACCTACTAAGATCACACCTATAGCACAGAATATTGTACAGAACAGTATATAGAAACCAGAAAATAACCAGTCAGCCCCTCAGGATATTAAACACAAATATATCCAAAGTACCACAACAGTAATATTAGAATAATGCAGACATGAAGAATTCCACATTTTCACAGTTAAGGTTTCAGAATAACACAGGCAGGATTCAAAATTGACGTACACCAAAATCTTCAGGTTATCAAGGCATTACTTCAATCTCTCAAAAAGGATCCCAAGTCTACATATTTAATCCTTGTGGGGCCAAGGTCTTAAGAGTAAAGATCCAATAGGTCTCCTGCCTTGAAATTTGAGTTACTTTGTTTCCTCCCCTTCAGATTTGTTTGACTTTGTCAATACCTGTGAATGTCAATCCCTTTGGGTCTTGTGCGTGAAATTCTTTGAAATGCCTTGATACTCTATGTTGTGTGAGTCCCTTTCTATATTCACAATATGTTCTGCAATTCTCACTTTGAGTTTCCTCGTTGTGCATCCCATATACTGTTTGTGGCAAAGACATTGCAGAACATATTTAGTGAAGGTAGAGTTACAATCAATAAGATGTTACATTTCTTTACTTTATTTGGTTTCCTCTGATTTGTACAAATTTGGTTGACTTCGTCGAATTAGGTTGCAATCTGCATCCTTTACAACTCAGACAATTGTAAAAACCTTGTGTGATTGTGTTCACTCTAACTACTTCCTTTTTTAGGCAACTCGGGCCAATCTTTGTTTAAGATTTGGGGCTTTAGTGAAAATTATCTGTGGTCTTTTAGGAAGGATTTGCTGTAGAAGGGATCCTTATGCAAAACCACCCAATGTCTCTGAATGATTTTTTGGATTTGGGGTGCTGAGCTACTATATCTAGTTACAAATGGTATGATAACTGTACTATCTAGAATATCTGTATCCATTATTGTTTTATCCTTAGATTTAATCAACTCAGCTCGTTCCATTTGGCAAACCTTAGCATTGGCGCCCTCTACTATTCCCTTTTTGTATTTGCGCTCCTTACATTTCTGTATCATATCTTGTGCAATATCTTTAAACACAGTTTCCTGAGTACAGTTTCTTTTAAGTCTTTGTAGCTGACCTATTGGGATATTCTCTATCCACCTGTTAAGGTGGCCACTGTCTCTCTCTAGAAAATCGTTGCAGTCCACATCCTTAATATATGTTCTATTCTCTAACTACCCATTGTTAATGTATATCTGAAGGTCTAAATCTCAAATTGTTCTTTACTGAATTTGTGTGTGAATTGGAGATTATATGGGTTGGTATTTAAGTTATCCAGAAATACCTCCAACAGGTCTACATCACCCTGCCAAGTGAACAATATGTTGTCAATGTATCTATGATATCAGGTTTGCGCCGAACTGGTGGTTGGACCAAATGTACTGGTCCTCCCACATGCCCATAAATATGTTGGCATAGTTCGGCGCAAACATGGTACCCATGGTGGTACCTCTGACCTGCAAGAAGAACTTATCGCCATACCAAAAGTAATTATGGCCTAGAATAAACTTTATGCTGTCCAATATGAAAGAGATTTGAGATCGGTTCAATTCTCCATTGTTAACTAGATTACTTTCAATGGCTATACAACCCTGACTATGATCTATTACGGTATAGAGAGAGGGTACGTCGCAAGTGACGAGTATGTAATTGTCACGGTGAGATTATGGCAGGCTGTATAAGGTCACATAAATATATATAACAGATGATATATATTTATCACAGGGTCTGAACTGAAACGAGTATTATATATAATAAAGTGATTTTATTCCTTAGGATAGGTGAACACACGAATAATACAGTAACAGACAAGAAGTACACTTACTTAGGGGTTGGGGAATGAGAAGTTAGATGTAGCATTTCTCTTCAGCAATCAGGTAATCATTCAGGTGATATCAGGTAACCATATCAGCAAACGAAGAACGAAGACTCAATGAAGACTAACAAAGGATATATGGGTGGACAGCAGTTTATAAACCTTTTGTCCCTCTATCCTTAACCTGAAGTACCTGTGAATGGTGTTCAATTATCTCCAGCCAATCTTTGATGGGGAAACACATTTTAGGACAGGCCCCCCTGCTAGCTGGCACATGTGCAGTAGAACTCTGGGGTCTCATTTCTGTAGCCCCCCATAGGCAAAAGGAATGCCAGCCAGTCTACCCATCTGGATCTCTAGCAAGATAACCTTTGTTGGAATGTGATAACTGGGACACTTGGAGACTGCTCTGATTTGAGCCTCCTCCGCCCTTAAATCATCAGGGAGGGTGACAAGACCCTTTGAACAATACTTAAATCCTAGACATTGGGCTGCCTCTGGGGCCATCCGCTATCCTGGTATGCAAAGGAATTCCTCTGAGTCTTTGTCCATACCTTGGGACACAGGATTAAACATAAAACATAAACGTATTAAAATATCCGGTTCTATTGGGTCTAGCCAAACCAAACTTCCCAGTTCTCATGGCCGGAACTGGGACACCATATGGTCCAAAAAGCGACTTGCCAGGCCCTATGTAACCGGAGATACACAAATGCACATTAAATCATTTTTCATTTTAATACAAAAATCTCCGCTAAAAAAAAGAAATCTCAGTTTTTTACTAAATCCCCATTGAAAACAACGGGCTTCTCCGACATAGACTTTCAATGGTAAATTGCCACCATTGAGGTCAATGGGGTTTCTCCGCCATTGAAGTCTATGGGAAAAGTCCCGAAATTTGAAGGGGGTCCATACTCCGTCGGGTTGGTCCACGAGGGTCAAGGATGGTTCTGCAGTGATGCCGGAGCAGTGACTGCAGACACCCCAAACCTTGATGGATTCTAGTGTGTGTGTGATGCAGACACTGAGTAAACCAGACATTACAATGGAACAGGGGAACAGGGGAATACACATGTACATGTCATTACAGGGGTTAAATCACTGTTCTGGGTCTTAGCCCAGTTAACCCTTTGACTCCCGGGTGAGGTCAGGGGATGGCCAAATGGGGTGTAACCCCTTTAATCCCAGGCCACCCCCTTTCTCCCTCTACAGTAATCCTCTCTCCAAACCACATCCTTCAATATGTTAAGAACCTGGATGGTATCTTTAAGATGTGATTTTATATTCTTAATAGGTTCCTTGAGAAATTGATCTTTATAGCCATAAAGGTTGGCAGTAAAGGATTTAATCCCTGATACAATAGGTCAGCTGAGGGGGTTGGTGGTGCTCTTATGCAGTTTTGGCAAATAATAAAAACAATCGGCATTCTAGGAGTCTCTATGTTCAGAAATTCCCATTCCATTTAGCTTAAAATGCCTTCTGCAAGGCCCTAGACTCCTAGAATTACGATTTTTTATTATTTGCCACAACTGCATAAGAGCACCACAACTTCCCCCCCCCCCCCCCCCCGGCCGACCTATTGTATCAGCCAACCTTTCTGGCCATATAGATCAATTTCTCAAGGAACCTGTTAACTGAACACATTTTGTGAGACTTTCTCAGGGGCTGAAGACTGATGCACTCAGGGCCCAGTTCAAAGCTTTTAAAGCTCAATATTAACTGGAGCATTGCCTGCTTACACTATAGAAACTACCAATTGTGCAGCAAAACTTGTAGCAAAACTAGTAATAAAAAGCAATAAAAACCAGTAGAACTCAGGAGGTATGGATTTGAAGTAGACATCCTGAACAAAAAAGAAAACAAGTCTTATACAATGACAAATAATGTATAAATAATTAATCCAAAAATATGAATAACCAGATCTGTGCAATCTCGTTTATATAGTTTGTACAGCAAGCATTAAATCCAATCTATATACCTGTCTATTTAAGCAGATAGGGTCTCCTTCAGGGTGACTGCACCTTTGAAGGAGCCAACCTGTGATATAATGCATTTTTAATTTTCAGTCTGCGTTATCAAACAAGCTCTAAATCAGAAGTCTTTTGTTCTGCATATATAAACATACAGGCTTCGTTCATTGCTTATCATTTTCTTAAATTACCACAAAGTACTAGGCCTCACTACTAGGACTAGTACACATAGCCGACAGTACATATTATTACTTTGTGCTTGACGTTCTTTCAAGGTTACAAGCAACAAAATAGATATCTCTTGGAGGTATGCTGTTTGTAGACAGGGTGTGCTGTTATCTATCAACTGGTTTAGCTCACACTGCTGGAGCTGTGGCCCAGAAAAACAGTGGTTGTGGGTTCTAGCCCAGTCATTAGGTTGGTGTCTTTGGCTTATCAACTCTATGTTGCTGGTAGGGAAATCCTTTTGGAAGTGTGGGATGGGAATAATTTAAATATACTTTGCATATTCATTAGCATATCACCCAGTCAGATACCTCAGGTTTGTTCCTTTTTCAGCACAGGTATGTCCTCCTAATTTATTTGGAGGGGCGTTTCTGGGGATATATATACAACTGATTACACTTATTACATTTGAAGGGCTCTCTCTCATATTTTATCTGTGCTTGGATTCTTAAATGTCCTTCCGGAAACAGATTGCTCTCTCTCTCTGAAGTAAAGAAAAAACAGAAATTGCGGATTGGCCTTTTTTAGAGTGATCCGGGGAAATCCACGGACCAAAGATGCTGGTCGATCCAAATCCACAAAGAAAATCACCCATCTCTACATATAACCGATGAAGAAAAAAAATCAGGCGCAAAAAAACATTTTAAATTAAACCAAGTGAACACACTAGTGGAAGTGAAGTAATAGATTTATACAGTCCTTTGATTTGGAGCAGCTTCGGAAGTGGACTCAATCCAAGTCCATATGAAGGGCAGAAAACGAAGATCAGGAGCGCACTCAAATAGTGTTGTATATAAAATGAGAGAAATCACATATAAGGCAATAATGTTTTTAAAGATGTGAGTAGGATTAAGGAATAAATTGTTTACTCACATATTCCATGAGTGAAGGATTGCCCAATTGCAAGGCAATCTTTCACTCACAGAATATGTGAGTGAACAATGTATTCCTTAATCCTACTCACATGTCTACATATAACTAGTAATAATTACTAGTTACTGTTCTATCTCTCAGTAGTGCATACTGTAGATGGAGGGACAAGATCTGGTGTAACTAAGAGGCGACACTGCAGAAAAAAGCAGCAGAAGGACAAAGGATGTCTTGTTGACCTATAAAAGTTCAGCCATGTGCATGGCAGACACACCCAGTGGTTTACTTGTGAACTTATTTACTGGCTCATGTGAACTTCACAGGATTAAGTCTCCCAGAAATATGGCAGCTTTATATTGTACTGAGCCATTATGTATTGCATGCAGCTGTTCCAGATAAAGAATATGATTTGCTAAAATTATATATTGGTATTTGAAATCTCTGTTAAGTACTAATAAACCTTTATTACAGTAATAGCAAATATAAAAGTTTAACACAAATGGAATTTATGGCAGGTACTGTAGAATCACACATCTCCCTATCAGTACAAAAGAGTATAAATAAAACCTTTCTACAGTAAGTAATACAAGGTGTTGCTCATGACCAGAGTTCATTTGTACAATAAAACTAAAGTCAAGTCTCCACATGTCAAAGAGAGAACATTTTGGGAGACCATCTACTATGTGAAGAATCACTAACAGAATGTTTTTATTTTTTTTCATTTAGCTCAATATGCAGCAGTGTGTTATTTTCCAGTACCATGTGGTGATGCTAGAAACAGACGATCAAAGTTGTTGGGCACAAGAAATAGGACAGATTTCAACCCTTTAAAATAAAGCTGAAGCGCACATCATTAATTATCCCATATAATTTACACCAGTTCACAACCTAAACACTAGAAGGTCAAAATGTAGTACTGTATGTTTTCCTTTTTTGTGCACATATCCAGCACAGGAAAACAATGTCATCAGTATTATTTTTGCTCTTCATTTATTAGTGGTCATTTTTTAGTTGTATAAACTTGTAAATTCTACCCAACAGAGAATCTCCAGAGAATGAATTATTTGTTGTTACTATTGGCTAGATTCCCATGCAAATACAGTGACCTTACCTAAAACAGGAACCGACGCCCTATTCATTCAAATTAATATATGCCAAAATAATGCAAGGAGGAGGTGATTTCATTATAGCATTAACCCAGCTGGTGCCAATGAGACTACCTTGGATGTCTTTGGGGGGCCTAAGTAGCCTCACTGGTGCTCAAGGGGTTAATAATTACATTGAAATGTGTATTATCTTGGGTGGATGGTTAGGCCTACTGGGGAGAGGTGTGTGGGGTTTAACTCCTTGTTTGTGTAGCCATGCCATGTCTGGCTCCTATTCCACTTTTTTCTGACATGTCAGTCCTGGTAACAGCATGCAGTGTTAGGACCAATCATGGATTTTCCCCAATCAGTCAGTACCCTTGAGTGACAGGTGAGGAGGTGGGATCAGGTCTGTGTTCTACCCAATCCTGGGTTCAGACCTGGTGCCCTCCCCTTACTGTACTCAAGGGGATTGCATCTGTAAATTGTTAGTTGGGTCTCTACTGTGATAGAGACAAGGTATCACACCAGGCTGTTGTGCACTGGCAGGCCCTGATCCTCTTCTCTTCAAGGGAGAGTGAGTGATTATCTATTCGCTTGGTTCTGCTAGAGGATCAGGAAAGAGCTAGGACTGCTGCGGTGGCCCTTGACCGATAGTGCAGGTCCAGGGCCCATCTGAAGTTTGAGAGACCAGAGCTGTGACTGCATTGGGCAGAATTGCCTAGAGACTGTGCTGGGCAGAAGAACCAACCAGTTCCTTTTATATATATATATATATATATATATATATATATAAAAAATAATTATATATATATATATACTGCCTGGTGTGTATCTTTCCGGGTTGAGAGGAATCTGGGAGATTACCTTCATACATCTGGAGCCTACAGCAGATGGAGGCACTGAGTACCATGGAGTAAATGTCGGGTATGTACCCCAAAAGTCTATTCTGCAGTCCCCACAATCATCGGCGGACACCTCAACCTCTAGTGAACCAACAGGTAGCATGCACCATACACCTGGTAACAGGGGAATCTCCTATAGGGTGGGGGAAACACCGTTTTATTTGGGATAGTGGTTAGTAAGACATTGTCAAGCAATTCCCTACTAGCCTACTTGGTATGCAAGGGGGTAAATTGTCTAGTTTTATGTATATATTTAGCCCTTAGACGCCCGCTAGCCATGGGATGTGTGTACAATGCATTGCAGACATTCCAGACTTTGAATGAGCTGAAATCATGTTATGCAAATGTTTTATCCAGCTGTATGTTGTATATATGATTGAATAGTAAAAAGAATAAGGTACCAAAGCAAAAAAAACCCAGCTCTAAAATATTATGACTTTAATGGCCTTCAATTTATAGCACCACTTAAATTGTTTCTCTTTAAAAATAAAAACACATAAATATAGTGCTTTGGTAAGTGGTTCCTCCTGACCAATAATAACCTGTGTATTACTGTGTGTATATTAATGAAATAAAAATGAAAAGCATGAGAATTAAAAAGAACCATTCAACTCATAAAAGACATTACTTCTACATACAGCATTGCCTAAAAAATACAATCCTGACAGCTCAAATTATCAGGTTCATGTAGCAAAGTGTAAACCTCACTTACTTCAAAATATAATCTTATAAAACGGCGCTCTCTCAGCTGCAACAAAAACTAAAGACAACTACACCCCTCAACTACGAGTGACTTGCCAGCCAAAGTTAGGGGAACATATTTTTCTCAATTTCATAACTGTCAAATTCTTGTTGGCTTGAATTCTGATTCCATTCTTTCTTTTCCTAACATCTGTCCAAGTGCTCTTTGTATGCTATTGTTTTTATATTGACAATGGAACTTTCCTTTTTGATCCAGTGAGCAAATGACAGGAGTAGCTGTTTCATTTAAGAAAGAATATGTCATGATTCCCTGCCACAGTACTCCTCGCATATCTGTAGGGGCGCATAGAGGAGTCCTGGTTCAGGTCCAGAACTGATAAAAACCAGAACTGTCCATGAGGCCAGTTGCCATCCTAGTTTGGGTACAAAACCCCACCCAGTCTGTTTGTTCTTTGCTTGTCAAACTTTCCGTGCACAGGTCAGGAGTCAGGTTAATCTTTTTCCCTAGCGCTACGACTTTCCCTGTTCCATTTTAGGCAGCTTCCAGTTCTACTGATCTTTAGGCACCTTCTTGTTTTTGTCTTGTATTCCATTTGTACCATTTTGGCCCCCTGTTTATTTAATTGTCCTCTGCTACAATTGCTATTTGCACTGCAGTTTCTTGCAGTTTACCTTAGTTTGTTCAGTTATTCCCTTTGCATTTTTTGCCCCCCCCCCCCCCTACTTTTTGGTGTAGCTCTGTACATTTTCCAGACTCCATTGTGTTCTCCCTGTCTTATTATTTTTGTGCTACATTATATCACCTTTTTATATATTTCGGTCTCCTGTCTTCTGTGGGTTTCCATGTCACATACGCGGGAGCCGTATAGCCTGATAAAATATCAGCTGCCTTTTACCATAATAAATGTTAAGTTGGGGATATTTGGTGGCTCTCGTGGAAATCGGACCACTGAAGATGGTATATAAACTAACTTAGATAGACACTGTGTTAAGCATTGGGACTTGATGCTCTAAAACTTTGCTTGTTACTGTATGTTAAACCTGTCATTTTTATCAGTATTTGTGTGATTATTAGCACACTTTACCCATTGATATAAGAATGTATTATATGGTAAAAAAAAAAAAAAAAAAGAAGGTTTTGTCAACCCAATTCTTTTATACTGTACATTGCAAGAATTAGTGTATATTTGCAATGCATCCTTTTCTAATACTGTATGTAATACAGTACTTGGATAAAAGTGAATGTTGTGGGAATGATACATACAATTAAGAACCCTTAATTAATGTTAATTGCAAAAATATGAGAAAAATACTCCATTTGTACTTTTCAAAAAGATTAACTTATGTTTCCTTTAGATAAAATAAGGTGCTGAACTACAGTTCTGAAATTAAATAGAAAATTTAAAAAGTTACATAGTCACATTATAGATGAAATTGAAAAAATACATATGTCCATCAAGTTCAACCTAAGCTAAATTTAGTTCACAGATACTAATCATATTTTTGTATTTACAGTATATTGACCCAGGGAAGGCAAATTAAAAAAAACCCCAGTGAAATATCATCTAATGATATCTCAAAAGGGGAAAAATTAATTCCTTCCGGACACATACAGTAGTTGCTTCAAATATGTTCTTATGTATGTCAAGTAAAAAAAATATATAATGATGAATTATCCACTAACAGAAGTACTGGCAAATTAATAAGCAGCAAAGTCAGAGAAGAAAATACAAAAACAGGGATACAATTAATTGTACAGCCAAAAATATATATTGATATCATACCAATTTATCATACGCTTTTATTGAGTTTCTATAATAATGAATTTAAAATATAAATATTTCACCTTAATTGCAGGTCTATAATAGACGTGTTTCATTACAAAATATACTTTGTTTTCTGCTCAAAGCACCATAACAAGGGCAGATAGCTTCCTAACAAGTGATTCAGTGGTGCACTCTCCTAGTGCTACATTGTCATCTTTACCTGTCATTTTTTATATTGCTATTTTGTTTAAAAGTTTGTTTTATAATGTAAGAATTGTGGCCATTAGTACATTAAACCTTGAAAACTTAAAGACACAAGAATGTAAAGAACTTGAAAAAAAATTCAGCCACAAGTTTTTTTTATATATACTGTATTTCCTTTCAAATCATATTAGACACATTTAGCCAAAGCTTTTTTTTTTTTTATCACGAGACCAAGGCCCAGATGTACTTTTCTCACAAATTCCACTCTACAGTATCTTCATCCTAACTTAATTTCCACTGCACAGTCCTCACTCACCTCTCAACACTAAACTATCACTGCCATGCCTTCTCTACTATTTATATTTGTTCTGAGCTCACTTTTCAAACTACAGCTTCTTTCTATCAGCCTCATAATTCCTCTTACTCCATTCATATATCTCCATCTCTCCTTCTTTCTCCATTTCTCAGTTCACATTAACACATTTCCTATTGTACCTGCGCCCTCTGACACTACAATTGGATTGGTGGAAGTACCAGGTTATTCTACCATGTTTGTTAGAGAAGTCATTCTCTGCCAAAATGGTAATGAATGTTGGGTTATTAATTCATTTGTATTGTTAATGTTTTTTTATTTTATTATTAAAGCTTAAAATTGATTGCCAGTTTGAATATCTAGGCTCTGCATTGAAAGGGTCTAGTAATCAACAGTGACAATCAATTTATTTATTTTTATTTATTTATTTATAAAAATGTTTTACCAGGAAGTAATACATTGAGAGTTACCTCTCGTTTGCAAGTATGTCCTGGGCACAGAGTTATAAAAAATACAAGGTTACATTAAAAAAACAGGGTTAGACAGCCATTTCGCAGACATTTCATGGGCAGATAGAGTTAGAAAATTGGGAACAGGGGATAAAGGTCTTGTGAGTTTCAGATTGGAATAGAGCAGCTTTAACATCAGCAAACATCAGCGAATGGCAGCAAACAGTTCACACCCTTTGGCTGCCCTTCAGCTGCGCCAAAGGCTGTCCGCCTTTGGGGCAACGCAGATGTACACTGGGGTGGTTCAATGGTTTTATGTTTCAAATGTTTTTTTTTGTTTTTTTTTGGTAATTACTATACTGTATGTGTATTTTATTTTTGTTAATGTCCCAAACTATTATTAGCCACATTAGGCTAATAAGGATTTGGGCATTAGTCTAGAGGGTGGGAGGGGCATTAGTTTTGGGGGTGAGGGTTTAGGCCACCCTTAAATACCTTAGCTGTTAGCCAGTAAGGTAAGGAAGCTTTGCTTTAGTTTAGTTTATTTTTAGTACATATGATTGAAGTAGGACTGGAGCTGAACTGCATTGCTTTCAGGTCTGGGGACCCCTGCTTCCCAAGGTACAAGACTCCGCGGTATGGGGCACCGGTACCTTCTACAAATTTAAATGTCCTGGTCATGTGGTCCGTGACGCAGGATATTTAAACTTCCAGGAGATACCAGCATCTGATACAGAGAAAACAACGGAAATTAGTGCGCAGCTAATACCTAGTACTTAAAGTGACCTATGCACCGTGATAAAGGAACAATATTGTAAACCTTATGTGAGGGTGACACTTGGCGTGGGTCTGCAGCCTCTCTTGGGGGTGGCTCGACACCCCTGGAGCTAGACAGAAAACAGAAAAACAAGGCGCACAACGCTTTAGAATACTTTTGGGGAAACAAGCAATGACACCCTTCTTTCCAACGCGTTTCGTAACACTAGGTTACTTCTTCAGGGAAAGTACACTCCCTGAAGAAGTAACCTAGTGTTACGAAACGCTCCCTGAAGAAGTAACCTAGTGTTACGAAACGCGTTGGAAAGAAGGGTGTCATTGCTTGTTTCCCCAAAAGTATTCTAAAGCGTCTCTGGACACTGTCAGTAAGCTGATTTGTTTGACGCATGCGCGCTGCCTACTCCATTCTGCTGGTTATTTCCAACTTGACACGCACGCTGTGCGTTCCAGGAGAAGGTTTCCGGAAGCTGATGGGCGATTTGTGACGTCATCGCCGGGCACTCTGCAAGGAACAGCATGCCGCTTGGAGCCGTGTGCTCTGGGACTCCTACTATAGGACATTCATACAAACCATCCCAAGACGGTGAACACTGGAGCCCGCAGCAGACGAGACGCTTGCTGATACACTCCCTGTTGTAGTTCCCGCAGCTGTGAAGGAAGAAGCAGACGAGATGCTTGCTGATACATCCCCTGCTGGTACTTACCAAGGGTGCTACCTCCGGTCTTCACATGGTGTGGTAAACCTAATAACCAACCGCTTGTAATCATTATCTTGATGTACGCAGATATATTTATTTTTAACCATAAAGTCACGTTTTATACTCTATTACACTATGTGCGTTGTGCGCCTTGTTTTTCTGTTTTCTATCTGATACAGAGGCCTGTAATTCGGGAATCAAGGGGTCCCCCGACCTGAAATAAATGTGATTAATCTCTGGAGACCCCCTGGTTCAATCCTATGTACTGAAAATAATAATAAAAACAGCACAATCTGCTGAAAGAGCTGTGGGTGGAGATACAGAGAGAGGGACTGCTTCTCTCCGATCTCTCTGCGTAGCTCTTACAGATGGGCCAGTAGGATTAACGCAGTGGGAGCCCCTTTCAGAAACAGGGACCACTGCTACTGTACATTAATCCTTCTTGGACATTCCCTCTTTGCTGGGCCATGATGGTGCTTGACTACGATCACAGTTGTACTTGGGCGACAGTCCACCCACTCCAAGTGATGTACAGGGGAACTTGTATCGTGCCACATCTGTAAGTGGGACAGACAGGAAAGATGAATGAAGGAGTTGGAATGCTATGAATATAAAAGTTAAGATTACAGAGAAGGTGACGGAGAGAATGTGTTCCAAAGGCTTGAATATATATATATGTCTATGTGTCTGCCACTTTTTCCCTTTCCTGAGTTTCAAACATCTGTGCAAAGGCAAACTTGGTGTTAAATACTCTGACTAATAGTCTTCATCGAATGTTAAAACCTTGATCCATAAGCTACAGTACTTAAATTTGGAACACATGCAAACAAACGTAAATTTTTTTTTTTTTGCGTTTTGTGATTAATAGCCTCTCACCCTGCTTGTCTCCACATAGTCAAATTCTGGTGCACCAATACTGGCAGAGTTCTTGTCTTGTGCACTTTAACTTACTTCAGCGGTGCGCAAACTGGGTGGCGCGAGACTGTCTGTGGGAGGCGCAGGGTTTACAGAGGCCCCGCGCGCTTCCCGAAGTCACTTAAATGAAGTGTCAGGGAAGCAGCGAAGGCCTCTGTAAACCTTACTTACTTTGGCACCTGCGGCTTCTCACATGCGTCGCCATGGCAACACGGCGTCAAATGACGCCGCAAGGTCATGTGATCTCACGTTGCCATGGCAACGTTACATCATGCTGCCGCCGCCGCCAAAGTGAAGGTATGAGTGGGGGGCGCGGAGTGAGGGGAACTGCCGGCAAGGTGGCTCAGGGAAAAAAGTTTGTGGTCCCCTGACTTACTTTACCAAGTTTGGGTCAAGTCCAGTGTACTCAAACTGCCCCTCCACTAGAAGCACAAGGCAGAACTGCAAAGTTGCTGATAATAGTAAGTGCCAATGATTACTTTTTGAAATCTCAATCGACTGATAACAAAATAAATTAAATTTGTATAAAAGAAAAAATGTATAGTAATTTTTTTAATGATTAAAATGGTTATTCAATGTTGGCACTGTTTCTTTACTTGCGGATAACAGATAATAAAAAAAAATATTTGTAAAAGCATCAATAAATGAAATGCATACTTGCATATTATGAGAAGATGCACAATCCAAAAGGCAATCGCATGAAATTATTTAACCACATGTTTTCTCCAGTGTTTCAAAGTATAACAAAGCAGTTTTAATTTGTAGATCGAAAGAACTCCAGTTTTCCTGTCGCAGTTTTTAAATTGAAAATAATAAGTCATGTTAATTAGTAAATCTAGTGATCTGGGAATGCAGTCTACTAATAAAGGATGTTGAACACCTTTAAATGTCTTGAAGTTTCTTCAATCTCCACAGGATACACACATACTGTATACAGATAATTGAGCAAAATGTAAGAATTGTGAAGTAGACTTTTGAACTGTTGAAATAAACGTGATTTAGCCAACAGTATAACCAGTAAATGTTATGCGGTCGAGGTTAAAGGTCAAAGTTAGACATTTTCAAATGTAATTCAAGCATCAGATGAGCCTTTCTACTAAATACCAATGCCAGGTTGAAAATGACCCTACTAATTACCGGGTCTAGAAAAGATAGAATGCATTGCTGTGACTTCATAAGAGTGGTGGAACAATATGGAGAATGTGGAGCAGAGTAAGAGGTTCTTGAAAAACATACAGAGAGGGGTTTATTCATTAGACTGCTATAGTATCAATTAGGGAACTACGTCACAGAAACTCTCATTGGCTTCAAAATTAGTTTCTGTGTGATAGTGCCCTAGTCAGCACTATCACACTTTAATGAATAACCCACTTGAAATCTGAGAATAGAGAGGATCCTATAGTGCTCCCCACTTACAATAAATGATATTCAGGTTGGCAAAAGGTATGTACCATCTTCTGGAATTTTGCAGCCACTTAACATATGAGACACTTCCACACATGCCTGTCCCAGCCCCAGTGAACCCTATTACAGCATGATTTCTGCACAAAGATCCCACTTTCATCCACTTCCACCAATTCCTGGATCCGGACACATCTTAGCAGGCCTTTGCAATCAGAATCAGGAAGACCCTGCACTTTGGGTCGTAGCACCCCAATCTCTTGTGCCCCATTGGACCATTTTCTTTTTGAGAAGAAAGTGCAGCAGAGCGCTTCATGGATTTATGTGAAGGGAGAAACCAGGTGCCCCATAAGTGTGTTGGATTTCTCATAAATGTGTACATGGGAGGGGCAGCAAGGAGCCCTACAGAGGTGTGCATGGGGGGGACAACTTTGTGTTCCTTGGTGTTGTGGGGAAGGCAGTAAGGGGGCTAGTGAATGCATGCGAGAAGGGAAGTAAGTACTCAATGAATGTAAAACAGAAAAACAGACAAGTGTTGTATTGTGTATTAAAAAATATTGTGTATTAAACACCAAATACAACAAGTACTGTTCACTTACATGTGAGAATACATCAACAGGTGTAGTGGAGCATGGGCATGGGAGCCTGGATGGTAAACTGATTCCCTGGCGTTCTGGGAGAGCTCGCTAGTCCGTTCCTCTGGAGCCGGCGACCTGCACTGGATCCCGGAAGTTCAGAAATCTTGCAAGTCTTTGCCTCCGTCACTTCAGCGCTATTTGCGGAAGGCTTCACCACTATCCAGTTCCCCACCTCTCCTTCATATCCGGTGTCTGCCGTTGGAGTAGGTGGCTGGTTTGTTGAAGACATTGTGTTCCGTGCTCTGCTGATGCAACCATTAACCCCAACATTGTGTTCCTTGGTGTTGTGGGGAGGCAGTAAGGGGACTGGTGAATGCATGTGAGAAGGGAAATAGGTACTCTATGAATGTGTGTGGGGAGAGCAGAAAAGATATGTAGTGGTGATAATTGATAAGTGTAGAGTTTAGTGACTTACAGATGCAGCGGCCATTATTTTAACAAATCACGGCGCTGTTTTCGTGTGCGCTGCTGTACTCCACGCGGCATGAATGCGGCCAATCGCCCCAGGCACATGTGTTTATCGCGGTTGCTTTGTTTGAATTTCATGGATTGTGTGCAATTATAAGCAATGAAATGAATGAATTGCAATGTGTACAGTACTGTGCTACTGTGTCAATTTCAGGTGTTTAAGAGCCAGAACACTAAAATGCCATTTTCTGCACTCGCCGGCACTCGCATCTTAAGGCGGTACGGTTGGAAGAAATCCCACACCATGACATGGGTATTCTGAGGTATACCCCGCGTGATTTGTTAAAATAATGGCCGCTGCATCTGTATGTAGTGTGTAACCAAACTAAGATTGGATAAGGTTCCGGATGAAGCAGGAGTCTGATTTTTACAATTGTTATGGCCCAAATATTTCTGTTGATGGCCCTGGTGTTTAGGATTTCTGATTAAAATCTGAATTCTACCAATATATCCAAAACATTTAAGAAGTATTTATAATATGTTCAGTATAACATTCATATATTATTTTGAAAATGTTCAAATAGAAGTTTCAAGCAATCAGTCACAAGATACGTTGATTTCACGGGTCTAACAATCTGAATAAATCGAAGCAACACTCAATTGATTTGCTTATTCAATATAAATTATAGTTTGTATAACATCTATTCAAAGTAAGTTAATGTCATTCTTTATTGATTCCACATTATCGGTTTTTAAATTAGACAAACAATACAGTACATTGAGTAATATCTATCAACATTCTTTTCTTCATTCTTTCCTCTGTCTCTTCTTATATGGTAATTACAATTGTATTTAGTCATTAGCTGTTCTTGTAAGCCTTCTGCAATTACTGACCAAATTTTCCATACAGTGCATCAAAGAAGCGAGTTACCACTAGCACACATCAATGCTATTTAGAGGCAGGAAAGAGGTGTGGCCTTGTGGTTAGAGAAGAGGACTTAGATTAATGCATGCTAGGCTTTGAGCCTGATGCCACTGACCTACTCTAATTGTCTTCTAGCTTCCTCTTTGTCATACTTTCCATCTTACATGATGTGCTCTTAGAATGGATTGTTATTTTTTCTGACACCAAACACAACAGCTTAGCCTAGAAAGCAAACAATTCTAGAATTACACAGTATTCTCTAATAGTCAATTGAAAACCACAAGGGCATTTAAAAGTTATTTCTCACAAAGAATATTTCCCACTGTGAACATGATGTCTCAGAGTGTATCACACAACCTTTTGTCTTTTTCCAGCAAAAACAGCATCAGTTGTGATTTGTACTTCTGCTGATGTTGCAGTCACTTTTATTGTGAGCAGATTTTCTGTATGTCATGTGTCTGTTTGCAGCTGCCTTTAATAGATGTATTTTTTTTTCTCTTTCCAGTGCTAGGATTCTCTGTGCGGCAGTGACTTTAGTATATTATGTCGAGCTCTCTTGTACTGTTTGTAATATATATTTTGCATAGCGTTGCAACAAATAAATTACAGTAATATAATGTTCTAAACTAGGAATGATCACATACTTGTTAAAAATGTGCTGATGTTATATGGGGAAAATAACCTATAATTTAAAACACGAGGGATATGTGTTTTGCAGTTGCAGGCCAATTTGATTTTATGAGATAAAGCATATTGATATCCGCATTATGAAAAAGCAGTCCAGCCCTTGACATAGAGTGCCAATAAATGTTTTAAAGCAATAGTGAGTGGGTGGCTGGTGTGAAAATGTTTCATAACTGCAAACAGCAACCCTGTTGTGAACCAAACAGCTGTGTGCAAAACACAGGTGTACTAAGACAACAAGGGCTATTCAGTTCTTTCCACTGAACATTGGCCAGGTTTACAAAGCCACAGCTGACCACATAAAGCATCAGAGATGGTAACTATTGCTGCTAGTGAGAACTGTCCACTGAAGGTGCAAACATCATGCTCTCTTGCATTTTTTGTTACAAATAACATTAAAGCACAATTTGAACTGCAGGGATAGCATGTTAGATTTAAGTATATTCCACATGACATGCCACACAAATTCTGAAATAGTTGAATGGATTTCACCATTTTTATTCTAGCTTGTCTTATACTGAGCTTTTCACTCATTATAAATCAATCACATGTATCATGCTCATTAGTCAAGCAAAGTAACATACATCCTTTAAATAAAGGGGCGGTGTAAAACAAAATTGTAAACGGCACTAGACCACATAAGTTGTTCATTGTGCATTGTGATTAATAAATCACGTTGCGGAAATTTTGGCAGAATTATATGTGATAAATATATACTGTAGCTGACAACCTTCAAATATAAAACGTTTGTCTTGGACTGCTCTGCCAGAAATATTTTTTTTCCTTCTAAAAGGAAACTATAAAGATACAAACAGAAAATTGTAGTTATTCTTTTTTTCTTTTCTTTTTTCTTTATTTTGAGTGTAGTTCTTGAAAAGGAACAGGATTTCTTAACCGAGAGTTCAGTCCAAGATAAACTTTTGTTTTTACACTGTGTAGCAGTGCCTCCCTCTTACGCAAAGCTTACATGACCTTAGTAATAAATTAGAAGGGAAGAGAGCATATACATGTGTATTCATACTAGTGTAGTGGCAAACATTGACACTGTGTAATCTATTCTCCAAGATATCAACCAAGTATGTCTACTAAAGCAAGTCACTACGTCTGACGTCTAAATAACCCGAGCGCGATTCACCCAATCAGGGCTTCTTTGGGGGTAGTTATATAGTGACGTACAGAGAGACGAGAGCTGATTTTATTAATGCACAGATTGGCACAGAGATTAAATCTCGAATACTTGCATCACAGATATCCACTCTCTTGTGGATAGTCATTCTTTACTTTTTCACTCTACAGTTTGCAGATTTCTCCATTCGTTATTATTTAACACTATTGTGAATTCACTACTGGGAGTTTCAGAGGATTTACCTCTGGGGTAATAGAGCCTGTTATACTGTAACACAAGGGCCAGTCACTGCTATCTGACATAGCACTATACAGTATGTCACACAACACCTCATAACCCACGGAGACTCACCTGTTATTATACTGAGTAGAGGTCCACTCTAGTTGAAATGTTTTATCTCTTGCAACAATTTTGTTTCCTGCCAAGATTTTTATTTGTTTTGATACTATTAAAAGTTAAGTATTAATTTGTAGAGGCAGCTCCAGAGTGCATCGATAGGGATCTTTTGTATATACAGGTAGTTATCCACTGTTCCCATTCCCTGATAGCACCCCTTTAGTTCACACGAGCCGGTATACTTACGGTTGAGCAGATATTCTCCCTTTCATAAACTACAGAAAGATTTTCACCCTGAAAATAGCACACAACTGCTAGCAATTACTGCACGCCTGCATTTTTAAGACTTAGTGCACTTAGGGAAGCAAAGTTGCTAGAACTTTAGGCTAAAAACATTTTAGATTCTTAATGACAGAAAATGAACCATCTCTAATTATGATGATATATTAACATTTTATTCCAGCACCATTATTAGCTATTTCATAATGATTTTATGACGGTTCTTGTTAATAAAAAACAAGAACATAATAAAAGATGCTCAGATCCTATGAATGTAATCAAGTAGCCCTGATTATTCTTATCCACAACGTCATGGCAGGTTTCAAGGGAATGCAGTTTTCACTACAAGTGAATAGATTGGTACCTTCTAATTACAAATTATATGACTCAGACGTAGGATTGTTTATACTATTTTTAAAGCGTTCACCTTAGATTTGCCATTACATGATACTGTACCTACAACTCATTTTTGACTCTGCATTTCTCAGTAAAGTGTGTCCCAGCATTCAGTAAGGGTCTTATTTAATATGCTGTGAAGTCGCTTTCCTGTGCTGGAGAATTCAAATGAATAACACTAAATTCTTGTCCAGCACAAGGAAGCAGCATCTCAGCATATTGAATAGGGGTGTATGTACTGTAAGTCAGAGAGGTTGTGATTTCCATAGATGATGATGGTTTAGACTGGGTGATCGGCATTGGGGGATATTTGGTTTGTATCTGTCTTGCAAGTCCCTCAAGTATCAAAGGTTAGTTTTTTTTAATTTTCCTTCAACTCATTTACACTCGGATGAACAATGTGACTTTCTCTCATCATTAATTCTGAACCATGTCCAATAGCTGCAGGTCTTCTACAATGGGTGGTGATCCAGAGGATTTATGGCTTACCCAATGAAATAAACTTGCCAGGCTGAAACAACCAAATAAACTTGCCAGGCTGCCACAGCTCGTGCTCCCTAGTGCTGCCGAAACTCAGACTAGATATAATAAAAGAAGGAAGGAGGGACTGCTTTATTGGACTGCCACGTGGGACTGTATGAAGCCTTCCTTATGTCAGCATCCCCTTACAAGGTCTTGATCCATATTAAAATAACTGTTACAATTCAACTCACCAAATAATTAGAATCTGCCTGGAAAGTCAACTCTTTTTTTTTTTTGTTCTTTTTTATTTTTATTAATACATTTTGTTTAAGGTGCATTTTTTTCCCTTAACAATATCACACTATGCTGTTTCATTAATCTCTTTCCATGTGCTGAGCAACGGCTGATCCCAGTTATCTACATCCTTGGAACATTTTTTCTGGACTATTTCAGCATCCTGTCACTTTATCATGGTTGTATTTGTGCACATGAAATCACATGTTAATCGTTAAAATTTATTACAATTACTTTTTATGTAGTTGTAAGGGCGCCGCTATCACCTGTTTTTTGTGTGTTTGCAATATCACTCACTTTGGGTAGTTAGTGATCTTTAGTTGGCAGCCCCGTTATATTTCTATCACTATATATATTAAGAGTGTTAACTACTGATATATATAATTTATATTTAGAATAGCGCTACACAGTTTGCACTTTTTTCCTGGAAAGTCAACTCTGCCAAGCTTTGACAAATGACTCTCACTTCAACAAAACTACATAAATTATTCTTATCTACTTAAAATTCCCCTTAAAAAAAAAAAAATATATATATATATATATATATATATATATATATATTCATACAGATGTAGCAAGAGTTATTGCTCCCTCCAGGATATTCTCCCTGCCCGTGTCCTAGAGAGTTTACATCAGTGTCTATATAGTGAAAAACAACAATACAAACCGGCGCATATAAGAAAAAAGTTTAGTCCAATGGTAAAGAAGTGTCCAGAAATGTCTAATCTTGCACTTCACGCTCCACAGCAAGATGTTACAAGAAGCATGTGATGCAAAGAGAGAGAAAAGAGAGAAAAATCATAGTGCAACAATGCTACAGTATAAACACATAAGACAAACAGGACAAGACAATACAAGACAAACACAAGCAAGGCTGACAAATAATACAAGAGTTAATTTAATACACAAAAAAATATAAAATGAACAAGGCAGATGACGGATCCGGTGGTAAAACCAGAATCCTATTTACAGGACGTTCGTTTAATATAGACAGGGCTGTATGGTGAGTGATGCACGGCCGCAGCGTCTGATAGATGCGTGGCGGCCAGGAGTTGCTCCAAACACTGTTCCTAGCTACGCAACCGGATGTGCGTCACCGGGGGTGGGTCTCAGGCTCTCCAAACGCTGTCTGCCACTCCGTGGCCGGAAATACGTCGCCGGGGGCGGGTCAAAATGCCAAAAAACCCTTCTCCTACTGCTGTACCTCGATCACTCCTGTGGGTACGCTGCCTTAGTCCTAATAAACTCTCACAAACTGCCCAACGCGTTTCGTGCGCTTGCGCACTTCTTCAGGCTTGCTTGTGTTTGTCTAGTATTGTCTTGTCCTGTTTGTCTTATGTGTTTATACTGTAGCATTGTTGCACTATGATTTTTCTCTCTTTTCTCTCTCTTTGCATCACATGCTTCATGTAACATCTTGCTGTGGAGCGTAAAGTGCAAGAATAGACATTTCTGGACACTTCTTTACCATTGGACTGAACTTTTTTCTTATATGGGACTCTGTAGGCGCCGGTTTGTATTGTTGTTTTTTGCTTTGTACTAACTGTGTTTTGGGTTAGTTTCATTCGGCAGCCTAGCCTTACATTATTAAGGTATAGTGTGTAAGGTCACACACATTTTTTATCCCCTTATATTTTATTTATTAAGTTTATTATATAATCACAGCCTTTTAGCGATATATACACCATTCTTTTTTTCCTATAGTGTCTATATAGTGGCTACTCAGAAAGCTTTACCTTATACAGGGTCCAGGCTTCGTGCGGCTGGGCGATAAGGTAGCAAAGATAGAAATTATGGGCGCCAGGAACTTTTACAGTACAAACAACATGAATTATTTATGCCCTCTTTTACTAGAGCTCCTTTCATCCATTCACATAGACACATAATGTTACTGTAGGCATCATTGCTTTTTTATGGCTTCTACTGTATGTACTCTTGACAGTTGCATCCACAGGCACCCACATTTAGCAACTTGGGGAGGTGCGGACACTTTACTGGATTCCCTTAATTGACTGGTACCCATTCTGCATAACGTCCTTTATGCTCTATCAATAAGGACCCGTTTTCAGGCCTTGGCCAACTCACTATAGCTAGTGGATCTACATCCCACTTCTCTCTGAACTGCCATTTCTAGACAGGCTGTAACTGAATCATGTGTGGAACTGCCAGTAGAGCTGATGCTGTGGCACTGTGGGGTTCCCCTTATATGGACTTCTGTGGTGTGCATGCCTCCTCTTCTGTGAACCACTGGGTTCACCTTGGCCATCTCTTAGGGCCCTATCTGATGGAGGACTGTCCCTAACTAGAACATAATAAATGGGGACTGGTCTGTCCTATATACTCAGGAACATACTTCTTAACTATATACACTGAGGCTCCCTTCTCACTGCTCTAGGAACCTAACCTCTAGAACCTTCTCCTTCCTATATATACCCGCTCTGACGTCCTTTTTTCCAGGTAACACAGGGTGGAGCTTAGCATCTGCTAACTCACCCCCAACCCTGTGTAATAGGAAGTATCACCACCCATATGGGTCAGCACCATTAACCCCAACAAGGCCATGGTAATTCCATAGGGAGGTAATTACTGCATCATCACTGCCATTTAATAATAAACGTGATTTTATGTATTATATGTAAGTAACAAAAGGTGTTCTACATCTGTATATATTTATTTGTTCTGCAAAAGAGTAATGACAGACAGCAAAAGAGACAGAGGGAAAGACTGCTTCACTGGAAGGCCACAAGATAAGAGATATCCCCATGGGACCACCCCCCTTTAAGGTCTTGCCTGAGGGCACTCATCTAATAGAACTAATCCCTAACCTGCCTTGTAATCTGGTGGAAGTAGGGGGCAGGGTCACCTGGTCATGCTACCACTGCCTTAGTGCAGGTGTGCTCTTGATCTGTGCAGGTCCTAGTGTCCCATATGCTCCTTTCAAATAAATAAACATACTTGCTTGGGGAAATAAGGCTACAGCTTTGTTAAAGCTGCAGTTCAGTCTTTTTTTTTACATTTTTTTTTATTTTATTTTTTAATTCAATAGTTTCATGTGGGCAATCTCTAATTACCTAAAGAACTGTATAGCAGCCAGTCAATTGTGTTGATCGGCGAAATATTTAGATATGGGATATGTTTTTCCTCTGCTTCTGTCACTCAGTGGAAGCTCATGAATATTCATGAGCACTCCTGCACTGACATGTGCAAGAGGGAGGGCAGGGCTGACAAAGGGGTGTGCCAGGGCTTGTGACAGGACATGAAGGGGCTGTGCCTTAGCAAATGGTTGTTAAAATAGAATACAAGAAAATTGGTCTTTCAAAGTTGTTGTTTTTAAAACAGAAAATGCTAAAAGTATTTTTTTCTTACTACAGAACTGATTTATTAAAAAAACACACATGCAGGATATTGACTGAACTGCAGCTTTAATGGCACAGCATTGCTGCATCTGTGATCCCAGCTGCTACTGGAACTTCGGACCAACAAAAGTATTAATGAAAAGGCCAGGAAGGGGCATGACTTTGTTACTGTTACCATTCAACAGGGCTCAAGGAGTTGCTCAGTGAGACACTGACTCTGTAAACACTGAGTTAGAATAGGGGGAACCTGGTTTGATTCCCAGTGTCGGCTTCTTGTGACTTTGGGCAAGTCACTTTATCTCCCTGTGCCTCAGGCACCAAAAGCATACAGTAGATTATAAAATCCTCTGAGAAGGAGACTGTGTCTGTAAAAATCTGATGTGCTGTGTACCACGCGCTATATTGTAATTGTGAAGTGCCTTGATTCCCATTGGGAGAAAAGTGCTATGTGAAGTAAAGTTATTATTTAAGTAATAATCCCCTCAGAACAAGGCATTACTAGACAATAATGCCCTGGCTGGAAGAGTCTAAGGCCTGAGACGAAGCTGAGGAACTTTAACCCAGCCAGGGCATTATTGGCCAGTAATACCCTGTTCTGAGGGGATTATTACTATTATTGGCTAAATGTAGGCTTATTTCATAAATAATAGACACTTTTGTACAGTTATATAGATTTTTTATTAAAATAAAATGGTAAATATATTAAAGCACATTAAAGCACCTCTATATACACCTCTATATACACTCACACTGTAGCTATCTATATCCACACACACTGCAGACCCCTCTGTGCACGCACACACACACACACAAACACACACACACACACACACACACTCTGCAACTCTACATTACACACACACACACACACACTGCAGCTCTACACACACACATACACACACACACACACACACAATGCAGCTCTACACACACACACACACACACACGCATGCACGCACGCACGCACACACACACACACACACACACACACACACACACACACACACACACACACACACACACACACACACACTGCAGTTATACACACACACACACACAGACACACACACACACACATACACACACACACTACAGTTCTACACACACTGCAACTCTACCCACACACACACCCTGTGTGTTCTTTTTTCTGAGTGTGAGTTCCTACATTATGTTTTTGTACCAACCACTTGGACTGTAGTTTCATATCCTGAAGGGGATTATACACAACCGCAGCACAAGCACATTTGTTTCCCGGACATCATCATTGACAATCTGTGGTGAGTTCCCAATGCATGAAACAAAATGCTTAATATATGAATAAAATCATAAAAATGTGAACACAAATATCACTGAAAATGTACAGTACTAGCAAAGCACAGATGGAGCTTTTTGTATGACAAACACTTTATAAAATGTGTCTATAATGTTATACCGTAGCGTTGAAAAAAATGATTGCCATGTACTGTATACTAGCAGAGAGTAGATAGTGATATCTGAATGCCAAACACTTTACCCAACAATAGTATAATGTTACGATGTTAAACAGAAAATTAGTTGATCACATGCTAAAAGAGAGATGATGGTCCTATCTGTATGCCAAACATTTTACCCAAACCCATTGTAATGTAACCCTGTTACAACAAAAATGTAATTATTTATTCCCACGATGAGTAATAGTATAGTGTTACTTTACTACCAACTCAAGGGAACCCTTTAACAGATGTATCGCTTGTATCCCAGATGTGTCCTTGACCACCTGAGGCCCACATCTTGAATAGGGAAACATTTGAAGCAGGAGATAGATTCCAGCAATAGGTTGCCAAAGGAGCTTCTACTAGTAATAAACAGGCCATGATATTATTGCTCACTGAGACTAACTTAAATCAACCAAATTGAAAATGAACATATTAGTTATGCAGTGAATCACTCAGCTCAATAGTACCTTGAAAAGTAACTTCATGAAAGTAATGTACAGTATGTGCCCAACCCTGAAGACATCAATGTCCAGATCCACAGAGGTCCCGTTATTGACTGAACAATACATTAACATAAAAATGAATGGGTATCTTCTAAGCTTACTAACAGAGTGTTAAATGCTGCTTTAACAAGATATCTGTTACAGTAGGTCATACCTAAATCTGGTGTTACTGCCATCCAGACCCTGAAATATCAGTTTTGAGAGACAGAGAGAGAGACAGAGACAGAGAGAGATGAGATGCAATGTATATTTAAATGACTTAAATTGTCATGTATCTCAAGTGAGCTCCTTTTTGTGTACAGGTGACTCACCATGTGTTGTTCAAAAGTGTGTTTGGGGGTGGTATATACTGTAAGCATCTTAGCTTAGTAACAGAGGAGTTTATTCTCTCTTTCCGTCATTCTCTCCTGTGAATTCACCTGACTGCTCACATTATGCCTTAGAGTCGTCAAAGATCATTAACCCAAAATATTATATTATAATCTATTATAGCCAAAATTAGAATTCATTTTTAAGGTGCAAGTCATTAATGTGGCAACACAGAAAATACATTTTTTTTACAGCGTATGATAAAAATATTGAGACCGGCACAAAAATGAGTAAATAACACTATTTTACTAATTTTTATGCCAGCTGTCAAGTCCTGATATTTATTGGTATCTGACTAACGCCAAAAAGAACAAACACTTTTTATCACCTACCCCAGGCTCTCTTTAGCCCTATCTGTGGCCATTAAATACCTAGGCAAGATAAACTAAACCAACATGATATAGGTGATGAAACATTAACTACACACAGGATATAGTTCGTTTCATTTTTTTCATTCTTTTGGATCCACTTCATGTCGATTTGATATTTTTGATTCTTCTTGAAAAATGAATTCATGATGTAGAACTTCTCACATCCTGCAAATTCTATCAATCTGTTTCCATGTTCACTGGAACCATGCTTATAAACTGATGCTTTGTCTTTCTGCTTGGCAGCAATCTTTGCACTGAAATCCCAAATAATGATCTTGAGGTTAAAATTTCATTTGCCAAGTTGGTTGATTTCACAGTAGAAGTCTTACGCTTCATTGACTGACTGCTCTATGTTGCTTCTACATCTCTTGCTTCTGTACCTCTATGATATAATACAGATGTACTGTAGCAAGACTCAGTATCTCAAGCGTCGCAGAAAAAGACGCAAAGGTCTGTGGCGCTGATGACAGTGTCTACCGCGATTGTGCCCTAGGGGGTCCATGTTTCAGGATGGGACCCCCCACAGTATTAATCCTTTGCTGCTGTCAAGGAGACCAGATGATTACACCAGGATCAAAGCAACAAACAGAACAAAGGAGTTAAATAAATATAATTAATTTTGGACGGAGCCAACGGGAGCGGCATAATACACAAAGTGTCAACTCACCAAGACGGGGGTTTATGGTAGACTCCTAGATCACTGATCTGGGCGCTGATGAAGCTAGCTTACGCCGGATGTCTCCATGACCCGTCTGTGTCAGAATATCCAAGTAACTCAGGACAATTGCCTTTCAGTTCTCCGTTCGTGTTTCCAGGTAGTCTCTGGCACCGTGATTAACCACGAACAACTGTGGAATTCTGTTCAGTGTTGGCTTACATAGTTTCCTGGCCTCCATGTGATTGCAGCCTCTTTTTTAAGGGATGTGACATCATCCCTTAAAGTGATGTCATCTTTTTTTAAAAATATGGAACATGTCACATGGTACTTCTGGTGTTTAGGGGTTTGATTTCTTTGATTGTTCTGGTGTTTAGGTGCTTGGGTATTTTGTATTGTTCTGCCTTTTTGGTGCTGTTTTTTTACGTTGCCCATTGACTGCTATAGTGACGTATCATGCCCATATCATATGCCAATCAATGGGTAGAGGGTGGGGGTAGTTGGCCCGGGGTGGGTGGTTAGGCTGCCCGGGTTGGTAGCAGGGGAGGGGGGGTTAACCCCTTAATTACTATAGCGGTTACTAATCGCTAAGGTGATTAAGGGGTTAGTGGCCATTAGATTGTATTTTTTATTATTGTGTTCCTGCCAACGGAGAACAAGGACAGGGAGGAAGATGAGAACAGCCTTCATCCTGGACGGGGTAAGCAGAAGTTTTATTTATTATATGCTGACAGGATAATGTTTTATTTTGAATGGGCAAATGCACTATAATCCAGATCTGGATAATTTTAATATTGCCCATTATTGTGCTGTAATGCTTTGGTTGTTGAGGGTAGAGGGTTGCCCATTTATTCCCATTGGGGTTTTCTTTGCTCCCATTGAGTGCATAGGTAACCACACTGGCAATGAATGGGTGTATTGTTTAGTATTGTGTTTGTATTTTGTTGTACTGTTTACTGTGGGTAACGGTGGTGGGTGAAGGTGGTATTTGGCCCGTGGTGGGTGTTTATGCCTACCAGGTGGTTAGCGGGAGGGATTAATCCCTTCATTGCCTTAGCGTTACTAATCACTAATATAATGAAGGGGTTAACTCCTCCAGCAACCCCCCGCAATGCCTAAACACCCACCATAGGCCAAATAAACCTTCACCCACCCCTGTTACCCACAATAAAACTGGCACTGGTAGTTAACCCCTTCATTGCCTTAGCGGTTAGCTGCTACGGTAATGAAGCTGCCAATAAATGTGTTTTAATTGCATCGGATAGAAACCGGGGGTCTCCGGAGCTGATATTAATGTGGATCAGCTCCGGAGACTCCCGGATTCAATCCGATGCAGGAAAATGCATTTTTTTAAGTCCTGCTCTCAGATCTCATCCCAAGAGTGGCGATATAAATCTTTGATAAAATCACAATTCTAGAGCTCTGATAATCTCATCAGAGCTTCTAGAATAGCTGAAATTTATCGAAATTGTGCTATTTGGATTCTTGTAGCTCCTGCTCGATGTGTTTGAGCAGGAGTGCAGAATCGCCCAAAAATAACTTCCCCGCACGATTTAACCAACTCATCGAGGCTTTCTGAATAGGTACCTAAAGAACAGAACAAAAAGAGAAGAGAATCCCTAATGTGATGAGAGCACTCAAATGGCTATGATAGAAGATCTGATAAATCTCACCTATGCTAGTAACCTCAAACTCAAGTGGGTGAGAGCTAAAGTAAATAGTATGATGAATATATTAAAATTCAATGCTTTAATGTGCGTAATACTCAACATATAAAATAGGATATGGGAGCTAATCAAACATTACCTAATAAATTGAGTGAATTTAAAAAAGGGGAGTGTATAATAACTCAAAAATGTTGTGGTATCCCTAGTATGACAGTAACAGGGGTAAATAACCCAAAGTAGCTAATTAGGACATATATTCCTAAAATCTGAATTAAAGGTTAGGTGGTAAATCAGACTGTAGTATAAGAGCCCGATATGAATGTCAATACCTAAGCAAGCCAAACATTATTTGATCAGCCTCCAAATATTAACAGACAGGCTAGTGTACATAGGAATCGGAGTAAATACTGTATCTCTAACCTTCCGTGACAGGGAATTTATCCTGAGCTAGGTATCCAGATATACCCAATATACAAGTCTAAAATATCCTGGGGGGTAGGTAAACTGCAGTGTCTATGTAAGCGGCGAAAGCAGAGTCTATCCCGCTTTTACAAAAAAGGTAGCAGCTGTTTACCAGAGTTAACCATTATGTCTGTAATCGTAACCCATAAGCCCTGGATATAAATGGTAAGTAAGCTGCCGTATATTAGTAAGCAATAATGGCAGAGTCTATCCCGCTTTGCAAGAAAAGTAACAGTTGTTTACCAGAGTACTGCTATGTGTTAGCCAGACGCTGTGTCGGCTGATACCAAATTACTGTGCCAACTTCAGATTGCTTTTAATCAGTAGAGTAATACGCCGGTACTTAAAAAATATTGATTAGGTATTTACGGCATGTAAGCTCATGTGTTAGTGCGTGTGTGGACCCAGGGATAGCCTACTGTTGGCTCACCTTGTGTCCCTGTTGATCACGCTAACAATATTAACACAAAACAGAATACACCACGGTACTTCTTTAAGCAGCTCAGATAAACCTAAGCCCATTTCTTGCACACAGTATCAGCTGTTTCCCAAAGGCAGCCGTAGTAGTTTAGCTATTGTATATCATCCGGCAACTGCCAGTTTGGCTAGTATATAACAGCCATAATACAGAAATGCTGTGTGTCTGGACAAAGGGACAGACTGCTTTCGGCTGACCCGATGTCTCTATGATCACATCTTGTACTGCACCGACACACTTTATTCGAGCAAATACCCAGTATGTACCTGGCAGATACCTGGAATGCGCCGCACCTCACCTCTGACAAGCCCCGTTGCATTTGCCTTCCCAGCCTGGGTTCATGCCTGGCTGATGGGCGGCTGATCTGTTAAATGATAATGATTAGGATTTAATAGGCTGCAATGCTTCGCGTGTCTACCAGATGGCATAAATTCATGAATTGTAATGCAGTATATATATATATATACTGTGCAGTATTGCAGCCAGCGGGAATAAAATGCTTCAATCCCTGCCTGGAAAATACCTCAATGCACTCGGGCAGAAAACAGTCACAAACCTCAATACACCCGGGTATACCCGAATTCGTGGGACTAGCCGAGCTCAAATAAAGTGTGTCGCCAGTGTATTTGGATTGCTGAAAATATCTGATACATACGGTCTATGGTATATCATCCGGCAACTGCCGGTTTGGCTAGTGTGTAACCACCGTAATGTAGAAATGCTATGTGTCTGGACAAAGGGACAGACTACTGTTGGCTGACCCGATGTCTCTATGATCACGTCTTATATTTGGGATGCTGAAAATATCTGACACATACGGTTTAATTCTAATGTTGACTCCGCAAACGAATAAAGCCCCCCAGTAATAGGCGCAAAAAAAGTAAGATTAAAAATGGTGCTCAAAATCCTTGATGAGTTGTTTATCAAACGTACTAGAATAGGCCCCAGTGTCTCTTATTCCATATCGTAGCATGTGATAGGTGGAGCAGATTAATCCTGTATTGTTGATAGTATGCATATATTTATAGCAGAGGCTACATACAGTATTACATTCACATGTGGATATTTGGTCAAGAGTTTGTAAAGATAATAAGCCCCTCTAGTATTTCTTCTTTTCTCTTCTGGATATACCTCATACTGTATAAAGAAAATGGGGAATATAACGTATATCATCTATTTAATATAATTATAAAAAGATGGTATAAACCCACAAACGCCAACTTTGTAACATCATGGAAAAATAAATCAGGACAGTCAGCTTGTGGATCTCTCTGAGAAGTAGCTTGTTTGGACGCTGCCATCCTCATGTGTCATAGACCCCGCCGTCGCACCGATGACACCAGGTTCCCGGATCAGCCTCCACCGGTTCTCTCAGCTTGCCTCACACTGCTTCCAATAGAAGTTCACCTATGCGTTTCACTAAAGAAGCTGCACAGCTTTAGATTCTAACTGCTGACACTCAAGCAACTCTGTGTCCACCTCACCTTCTGCAGATGAACCCACAACCTATACAGCTGGATTTCTGCCCTCCTGGACTCAGGATGGTCTACAAGGTCCTCAGAGATGTGGCAGCACATTTTTATGGGCCTCAGCCAGCCCTTGTTGTGAGGTCACGTCATCCTGCTGCAGAGGCTATGTTGGAAGTGTAGTGACCTCACAGATTCAAGTAGCATAGTCAAGGTCTCTTTCTCACATCCTGCAAATTCAGCAGGATCAGGAAGAGGAAGATTTTGCCAGAGATGCTTGGCTTCCAGCAGGAGCACTGTGGTCAGAATTTTATGAATGACCTATGAGTTTAAAGGTAAATGTTTCATGCCAAATCCTAGAACATGTTGGTTTGTAACAGACTAATTCCAGGAAAAAAATAGCAACACCATACAGCTGTAAACACTTAATTTGATTTATTTAATAATCTGTGTCATTGGTACCTTAGCTTTGATAAGTGTGCTTCATTAGCCACAATGGGGCAAAATATTTTTACATATATTCTTTGGCGATTATATATCAAATGTTCCCAGTTCTATATATCTATCTCAGTGCCTTGTTTAGTGCATACACAGAGTGAACGCGGCTCCTACAGGGTATTCCCTTTTTAAAAACTCCAAAGGTGGTGCAAAAGAATCAATCAGGTTCGGAACCACGATTTCGAAGTTGCTAATATGGTTCATAAAATATATGTAAAGGTTAAACAACATACGTTTTTAAATATGTCAAAGTGCTGTTCTTGTCTTTCCTTTTATTTAATACATCATAATGTATTAATTGCTGCAATTGTGACCCTGGGCTGATGATGGGAGATTGTGTAATGGTAATTTACACTATATGTAAGAGGTATCTTAAAAACATTACATGGAGCGCCTGAAGGATTTCTGTGGACTGGGTGGCACAGTACTCAGCTGGTTCAAATATTTTCTCACTCAGGTCACAGAGAGAATCTTCAAGAGTATACTCCTCTGCACTAGTGCAACGCTTATCTCCCATGTTGTTTGCAGTGTCAATGCTACCACTATGTGACATTATTGGATGACATGGCCTAGGCTATCACAGCTATACAGATAACACTAAACTCTATTTGTCCTTTGCACTGGGTACTAAGGACCCTGTATCAGTCATCAATGGTTGTCTAGCTGAACTCCATGATTGGATAAATGGTAGTTGATTGAAGTTGAATTCTGCTACGACAGACATGCTTGTTGTGGGTCCACTCCTCACCATCTCATAACAACAAGACTCCAGCTGTCAACTAACTGGTCTTATGCTTGGGGTTCCCAACTGCTAAACTCTGACCATGTAAGTCATGATCAAAACTTCAAGCACCTGATTCCCATATTGGATCTCTCTACACTGGTTTATACCTTTGTGTTCTCAACCCTAGACTACTGCAATGCACTTTACCTGGGACTTGAGGACACAGAGCTGTACCGCCTACACCTGTTAAATAAATCTGCGGCCCAGTTGTTAAGTAACCATACCTGTTCTTGCCACATGACACCTGTTCTCTCTTTTATGCACTTGCTGCCTGTATGATTGGCTAGCTGACATCCAAAGCCCTAGATAATAAGGGTCCCAACTCTCTGAAAGAGCTCCTGCTTCCCTGCACTCCCACCGCTCGCTTTGATTCACAGGTGATGGACTTATAACAGTTCCCAGAATCACCATGACTTATTTTGAGGCCTGCTCCTCAAATGCTTGTATGGACTGTGGGGATGATCAGCCCTCCGATTGAAGCTTCAACCAGCCATTAAAACCCTAGGATATGACACTCCAGTCCACTGCGCATGCGCAGAGTACTCCGTTGTTGATATTATGGACTTTACCCTGTGCGCATAGTGCGCATGCGCGCACACAGCACAGCTGATTTCTGCAACTTACTGAAGAGAGGATCGGCGTCACGGGACCTTAAGCAGAACCCACAGCTGATGTTCATGTTGGGATTGCGATCGTAGCGCTGATAGATGACGTCACCCAACCTTTATCACAGCTCTGGCATGGGCAGTTCTTCACAGACGCCCCCAGCACTTGACATGAGCAAGACTGCTGAGTTCCATTTAGACTGACTGTGGTTTGCATTTCTTGCCTCACACTATTTATCCTGCTCCTTTTGGGTTTTCTCTTGTTTGCCATTACACTTATCATCTTGGTTGTTCATTTGTATCTTAATCCACTATTTGTGTGGGGGTTGTCTAGTCTCTTATTGGGAGCTGACGTTGTTGTTGTGGGTCTGGGGGACAGGGAAGTACACCTCTGTTCTATTGGAGAGAGGGGGAATGGGCCTGACGAAGCGGTGGTCCCCGAAACGTTGCCCCCTGCTGCTTCCCCACTATTGTACCCACCTATGTGTTGTCTTGTCCCTTTATTGTATTTCTGTCCACGTACCCCATTATCCACCCCTACCCCCTCCATTACTCATTCTATTTTTGCCTATTTTTTATTGATTGCTTTCTATCGTTTTTTGATGTAGGGTATGCGATTCTGGTATTGGTTGTTTGTGTTATACATTAAATCACATTCTCTTTTGGCATTATCCCATTCATTTGTTCTATTCTCTACAGACAGTGTGTGCTTGGCTATTTGTTGTTTATATGTATTTCTATTTTCTGTTTAAAGAAGCGTTCAAGCTGCACTTCAAAAAAAATATTATTTTTGTTTTAATTTATGCAGTTTTTGATGACCTTTATTAACAATTAAGTACCTACACTGCTGATCGATTCATTCTCCTGATCAGCAAAGATCCTGCCTCCCAGGGTTCACTAAATGGCTGCCTTTCAGTGTCCATCAATCCTTCATTCAGTGTAACTTAGCAGCTTCAATGTATTATTAAATTACTAAGGTAACTTTTTATTGTTACAGTTTACAGCTCAAACTGCAGGGAATATTGGCAACAAATTATCACAAACAGGAAAGTGATGCAAAGATTATGCACTGCTGGGGAAGTGTGTTAAAACCTGCTATAGAAATCAAAGTATGCTCATTATATTAAATCTCATTAAAAAATGGCATTAAAATATGAATTTAAAACAAACAAAATGTAGACATATGATCTATTACTACAGAACTGATTTATTTAAAAAAAATACATATGTAGGATATTGCATGGATCCTTAAAGATGTTGTCCAAGTGCCACCCTCACAATATTAATACTGTCATACCATCCATAAATGCCACCATGGATAGCAAGACCTTTGCCAGATATAGAATGAGCCTTGTGTGCTGTGTTCAACTTCTCCCTTGTCTTGCTTTTTAGATCTGTCCAAAACTTACAACATGTGTTGACTGTGGGCACTTACAGTATACACCTACCAAGGATATGTTTGCCACTAAACTATCGCAGATTTCAAGACTCCATGCTGTCTGCACATTTCAGACTCTCCTCCAAAAAAAATACCCATAATGTTGACGAACATCCCATGCCTTTCCCTTTGTAATAGCACCACTTCAAACACACAACAGTCATACCATTACTCAAAAACAACAAGCTTGACCCTACCTGTCTTTCTAACTATCGACCTGTCTCCCTTCTGCCTTTTGCCTCTAAACTCCTTGAACGTCTTGTATTCTCTCGCTTGCTCCATTTTCTCAACACTTATTCTCTCCCAGACCCTCTACAATCTGGCTTCCACACTGCTCACTCCACGGAAACAGCCCTCACTAAAATAACTGACGACCTCCATGCTGCCAAAGACAGAGGTCATTACACTCTGATCATATTACTCGACCTCTCTGCAGCATTTGACACCGTGGACCACCCTCTTCTCCTTCACATTCTCCATACTCTTGATATTCGGAACAAAGCTCTATCCTGGATCTCATCCTACCTTTCCCTTCATACTTTCAGTGTCTCTTCTGCTAACACCTCCTCCTCCTCTATGATCTCTCTGTGGGGGTACCCCAGGGCTCTGTCCTGGGACCTCTTCTATTTTCTCAGTACACATTCTCTCTAGGTGACCTAATAACATCTTTTGGGTTTAATTATTACCTGTATGCTGACGACACACAAATATACTTTTCAACACCCGACCTTACACCTGCTGTACAAACCAAAGTTTCTGACTGTCTCTCTGCTATATCATCCTGGATGGCCCTCCGACGCCTTAAACTCAACATGGCTAAAACAGAGCTCCTCATACTTCCTCCCAAACCTGGCCCTACTACCACCTTCCACATTACTGTTGGAACTACGATCACTCACCCAGTAGCCCAAACACGCTGCCTAGGGGTCACACTCGACTCCTCTCTCACATTCGCCCCTCACATTCAAACATTTCTAAAATCTGTCGCTTTTTCCTGCGCAATATAACAAAGATACGCCCTTTCCTCTGTTGCTCGACGGCTAAAACTCTGACTCAGGCCCTCATTCTCTCCCGTCTTGATTACTGTAACCTCCTGCTGTCTGGCCTTCCTGCCTCTCACCTGTCTCCCCTGCAATCTATCCTAAACGCTGCTGCCAGAATCACTCTACTCTTTCCTAGATCTGTCTCAGCGCCTCCCCTCATGAAATCTCTCTCCTGGCTTCCGATCAAATCCCGCATCTCACACTCCATTCTTCTCCTCACTTTTAAAGCTTTACACTCTTCTGCCCCTTCTAACATCTCAGCCCTTATTACTCGTTATGCACCATCCAGACTCTTGCGTTCTTCTCAAGGATGTCTTCTACCCCCTTTGTATCTAAAGCCCTCTCCCGCCTTAAACCCTTTTCACTGACTGCCCCACACCTCTGGAATGCCCTTCCCCTCAGTACCCAACTAGCACCCTCTCTATCCACCTTTAAGACCCACCTTAAGACGCACTTGCTTAAAGAAGCATATGAATAGCACTGTGGATATTCTGAACACATGGTACACAAAGCTTGGCCCTCTGCAGATGCACTTACCAGAACTCCCTCCTACTGTCTCTGTACGTTCTCCCTACCTACCAATTACACTGTAAGCTCCTCGGGACAGGGACTCCTCTACCTTAATGTTACTTTTATGTCTAAAGCACTTATTCCCATGCTCTGTTATTTATTTGATTACCACATGTATTACTACTGTGAAGCGCTATGTACATTAGTGGCGCTATATAAATAAAGACATACAATACAATACTTGCTGCAGCTTTGGTGAAGCCATGTCTGCAACTGGTATGTATTTTCAAACTTCAGCACTAGTATAACTTCCAGTGGATGCATAAAAGAGATCATTTTAATAGTATCCTCTCTATTAAAGAGATCTTCCAAAAGGTGTCACCCAAAAAGGTATCTAACGTAGGCACTACAGATGCAATGCAGCTAGATGACGTCTGACAGCTATTTCAATATCATGTACTGTAAATCCGGATAGTAGTTACAGCCCAAGATGTCCTCCTGGGTCTCTGCTCCCACTACAGGTAGATGCTTAAAATCTAGAACAAGTACTCAAAGCTATAATGTAAACTACTATTAGTGTAAAATAATGACACTGGTACCTGTACTGTATGTTCTCTTTATTTATTAAACATGTTGTATACATATTGCATAGAAATGAAACAAATACAAATGGTTTCTCTTGTGATCATTGACTTTCTGTGGCAGAGACAAAGGGAAAACGAAAGTCCAAGGTGGCAAGAGGTTCATAATAATTGCAACTGTGCAAATGTCTTTCAATTTTTCTTCTAATTTCTTTCCATATCTTCACATTTTATACAGTTCTTGTGAATTGGCTGTATAAAAAGAGCATGTGACATAAGGCACGTGACCCCAGTTGCACAAATGTCTTCATATTTTCTTTGGTTTATGAATTTGCGCGAAGGATTGTGAGATTAGTAATATAATAATTATTAATTTTATAATAATTCAACTAGAATTGCCTCATACTGCAGTATACACAATGGAAGAGATAAAGCCTCATATTTACTGTACTAAGTGGTACAATTTCATAAGACACCTGGCAGAACAGGAAGACTCCTAGATTCTCCTGAGTGGACCATATGGTGTCTAGCACAGGAATGAGTCTTATGGGAAACCCTCACTTATTAAATAGGGGCCTTGGTGGCTTTTGTAAAAAAAAGAAATCATTGATAAATGCTGTAATTATAACCTTACCATTAACCCTAATTTAATAAAAGATAGATAAAATGTTCCTGAAAAATACAAAAAATGCTGTCAAATCAATTATTTATAAAAAATACCAATCAAACATTGCGAAGTACTAAATAAACAAAATTCTACTGATTTTATAAATACATGTCTGTGTGGATTTGGGATCTCTGTTAATTTTTTTTAGCACATTTACACATATTATTTACATATGCAGTAACACTTCTTACTAGATACTGTAGCTGCATTATATTTGACTGAAAATATAATGTACATTTTGTGGCCCAAGTATAAAGAATTTAGCAGTAAAATACATTTTTTAAGTCATAATGCCAAGATCAAAAACAATTCTAAATAAATACCTAGGGCATTAAACAAATAAATACATGTTACATTCTTTTGAAGAGAGACTGTGCCTGTAATAGCTACAGGGTTTTGCTTGGCAGAATTATATTGATATTACATTAAAAATTGGAGTCAGTCACCAATGGTGAAAAAATAAGGTTGGAGGTTCAGAATCGTATACTGAATCACAACATTTAGGAAGAATTATATGTTAAAATTGAAAATACATTATTTTATAGGGGTGAAAAATATGAAAATAATTGTTTTTAAAATACCAAGATAAATCACTTTCACCTAAGGCAAGGAGGACTATTCATCAATATCTTCTGCTGTCAAATGTGAGGCAAAACCTAAGAAAGGAAGTGGGAAAGAAAAGAAGGAAGGAACTAAGGAAAGAATGAGAGAAAGGAAAGAACAAATGAAGGAAGGGGTCTGCAGGCAGTTTTCTGCTCCCAAAAAGCACTACAGTACTTTTACAGAGATAAAGTATGTCTACTTTTGACAATTTGACACTGTATAGATAACCAAGTCACCCAAAAAACATGCGTGGGCTTGATGAAAATGTACTAGCTGAACAATATTTGAAATATCTACTATATATTTCAGAATGTCTGTCTGTGTGTCTCATTATGCACCCCAAACTATAAGACCTACTGTAGAACAACCAAACTTGGAAGGATTACTTTATGTATCAAAATAAGGCAAAATATCATGGTTTGGATCCTCTCAATCTCCAAAAGAGGTGCTGCTAGGAATGTTAGTTCAACATCTACTATATATATTGGAAAGCTGTTAGTCTGTTCACTATGCATTTGGACACCACTTACAGTAATATATCATAACCAAATGTTGCATGATCCCTGAGATCGAGGAGCAGGTTTTTGTCTATGTTTGGATACAAATGTATACATTCTATTTTTAATTCTACAAGTTATTACAATTTCCCTGAGCAATTCAGCCACTGGGTGTTGTACAGTACCTGGTAGGCTATATATCTGGCACGTGACATCATGCTGGTGATATCATAATGCACATAGCCTGGTGGCAGATAAGGAGAGTCACATAGCTATAAAGTTTACACAGAGAGCAGACAAAGAAATAAAGAACGGAAGTCAGTTGGTACGTTAAGAGAAAGTAAGAAACTGGGGAACGAGGGAGAGGTGGAAAGAATTGGTGACGTCATAAGGTATTAAAGGAAAGTGATAGAATGGAGAGAAATAACGGTGTAAGGGTGAGGGTAGGAGGAGAGGGATGAGATTGGTTTCTTAGAATTCCCGAGCAACGCCGGTATGTTCAGCTAGTATTATATAATAACTTTAAAGCCACAATCATTGGGAGTAAACAGGTTAAAATCTATTTCTAACAATCCATCACTAATTCTAACTTTCCACCTCTTTCAGGGTCAGAGAAATATGCATGCTTCCTTTCTGCAGATACCTGCATGCAAAGTAAAAAAACAATCCCCATAAAATCATGAATAAATATTTTTTATTCAATCAGGCAAAAAAAAATGTAATTTGTATTGCAGGTGAAGCTGAAGCTATTTTATGGATATTTTGAATAGGTCCTGTAACTTTTCTGTGTTCAGAAGCATTGTTCTACTTGATCCCTTTAGAGTTGGAATGGGCTGCTTAACCGCTCCTTGTAGAATCAATCACCTAAACGATGGTTTCTTTTATTCAGGAAAGAGCAAATATCTTCCTCTTTTTTTTTGTTAGAATACCCCATTTATTTTCCAATTCATCTCATTTCTGCAACAGCTGTGCTAAGGGCCTGCTATTTTAGTTTTAGTTCTGTGCAGTTGCCTTTCTTCCTTTGGCTTTTCTTCCTGCTCTGATAAATAACAAACCACAGCTGGTACTGCAATTTTTTTTTTTTTTTTGTAACTGTGTTCATTTGCAGACTTTCGTTCAATAGGTAGAACAATAGTTGAACTGGGAGGCTCTGATCAAGTGAAGCAAGAAAAAGTGAACATTCGAGGATGACATTTGAAAACGTATCTTGCCACATTGAAGGTGCAATACATTATGTTTATTATAACATGTTTTTATTGTTGCACCTAATTGGCATCAGTTTCATTGTTTTCAATGCCATAACACAGTAATGGCAAAGGCAAAACACATTCACTCATCCACATTTCTCCCACAGGGTTCCAAAGCATGATTCAGTCTTTCAAACCAGTGCCGTCTTAACACATGGGCACGCTGGGCAGTTGCCCGGGGGCCCCACGAGCTTAGGGGCCCCATGCTAATCTATGCACAGACCAGAATTTAACACTAATTTTCCGATCACCCACCTCAACATTCAAATCTCCCGCTTGCTCGGTAGAAGGAGAAAAATTACGACTTGTAGCGGAGAGTTGGCAGGGCCCAGTGCACTGCTTTGCCCTGGGGCCTATAATGTTGATAAGACAGCCCTGTTTCAAACACCATAAAGAGAGAGAGTTATTAACACAAAGAAAACATAGTTTACAGACTCAGTACCATTTTCTGCTTGTAGCTTAAACAAATATAAAAAAGCTGGATACTTACAATGTTCTTAAAAAACTTTTCCAGTGTCTCAAACTTATTTATTTTATTTATAAAATGTTTTACCACAAAGTAATACATTGAGAGTTACTGTTCATTTTGAAGTATAGGTTAACACAGGTACCCAGCAAGCTCAAACTCCCACACCCACCACAAAGTGAATATATATTTATGTCAAACAGAGAGCTACTGAGCGTGGCAATTGTATATAACAAGAGACAGGGGGTGCCCAATGCTGCATCCAATTGACAAAACATATAAAGTAAAATACTTCAATAATAATAATTGGTTATTTAGTTAACCCTTTGGCCAAAGGCGTCATAAGCCTGCATACCAACGTCAAGGTATAACCAAAATAATGCAGGTCCTACACTACACTGTGAACCCTTCCTTTTACCTCTGTGAGAGGGGAAAACCATAATGGGTCTTGATCCTACAGCAAGTGAAATGACCTTCCAAGTTCTTTCTGTCGGATAAGAGAGACTGCTGAAGGTTTCACCTTCTGGACACCGAGTGACATGGCTGAAAGAAATGAAAGAAAATGAATACTCATTGAAGTTGACTCCTTACAATGATTGCAATCATATATCCTTATATTGGTGAAAGATGTTTCTGGCGCTTAGGACTGAAAACACCACAAGTGTTCTTGCGTGGAATATAAATGTAGATTAATTTGAATCCTCAGAAGAATATACACCTCAAGAAATGGGAGACAAAAACACAATATACACTATCATAGTGCATTACCCATGGACAAATCACTGATTGAAACCAGGTACAATGGCAAAGGTATAACATTTTATACTCCATATAGAAAGATAATTGTAGATAACAATCAACATAAAATTGTACATTAATACATACAAATATATGTGCACCAAGGGGTGACACAACATAAAATTGAAAATGACTGCGGTTAGCTCCGTCATTAACTCCTCCGCCATTGGTAAAAATTGAAAACTTACTCACAACAAGTGGCTAGGTCATGTGCCTTAATATGGAAAATATCACTGGTGCCTTGGATCTCCGTTGTTTGTGGATGCTGGGTCCCAGTCACATAGGTCTGCCTCGTAATGCTGACTCCTTCGATTCACCAGCGCTCGGCAATTCAGAATGACGTCACCAAATTCTTTCTCCACTACGGTGTCCGCGCTGTGCCACACTTCCTAAGCGTTTCGAGACTCTAAGTCACGGGACTCTTCATCACACCCCCTTGGTGCACGTATATTTGTATGTATTAATGTACAATTTTATGTATATTGTTATCTACAATTATCTTTCCATATGGAAACCATATACCTGGTTTCAATCAGTGATTTGTCCCTGGGTAATGCACTATGGTAGTGTATATTGTGTTTTTGTCTCCCATATTTTGAGGTGCATGTTCTTCTGGGGATTCAAATTCATCTTCATTTATATTCCGTGCAAGAACACTTGTGGTGTTTTCAGTCCTAAGCGCCAGAAAGGTCTGTTTCGTTTGCATAACCTAACTGGTTACAAGACATCCAGGGGGACTTTTTAGGCAGCTATTTAGACATTTTTTCACAGGACTTTAAGTTTATTATGGTCACTAGCACTATGTTTATTTAATAATGGTATCACTACTTGGTTGACATATTTACGATATTAGCGCTTTTTTGTTTGCAAAAGTATGCTATAGTTTAGTAGAGGGACAGTGTAATTGTAAATATAGAAAACATTGTGTTGCAGAACATATATTGCAGGACATACTTGAAAACGAGAGGTAACTCTCAATGTATTACTTCCTGGTAAAATATTTTATAAATAAATAAATAAATAAATAAATATAGGAAATAGATAATGTTGTCGATAATGAAGAAACAGGTGTATGCAGGAGAATGCATCCATTCTACTAATAGTACTGGAAAAAAACCTCAAAGCATGAATGCACACCTGTGACTAGATCGCCTACACGCTACTGCCAAAGTTCAAAGTAATACATTGATAAAAATCTATAATCTGAGATGCGTGTTTATTGCTAGGCAGATATATATACACACCATGTTACAAGTCATGTTAAATAAATGAACGTCACGAGTTACACCCATAATGGAAATGCCAACACTATATGATAGCACAATCATTCTATTATGAAACATATGTTTAACCCGTATGTTGCACAAACAAAATCTACAAAAGATATTAAGATATTTGAAGGGTCATTTGATCAGACTCCACAGTGTATGATGGGGGCGATAGCTACAGATAATTACTCCCATACATTATACTAGAGCTCATTCACAAACATAATACATAAGGGCTTGGATATATGACCATTCACCATGAGTGTTGTAGTTATACTAATTGTTATATAACCCAGCAAGGTTATATAACCCAGCAAGCATATACAATGTGTCACTTGCTATATAATTATCGACTGTGCAGCATGTCACAGTATATTCTAATTGAGCATTTATACATCTGCAGCAGTGTAACAATATTATTGTGGTTAGTCCGTGTTTCAGGATCAGACCCCTCACAGTGTGAATACGCTGGCGCCGGGGTAGTCTCGGTCGTGTTCCCGTAACTTGCTAGAGACACTTAGGGGCCTATGCTATAAGTGTTCAAAAGCCACTTATCGAGCACTTATCTGCCAAAATGCCTATTACGATTCTGTAAGCGTTGATAAGTGGGCGATAAAAGACTGAAATCAACAACATTTTGAGCCTTCAAAAAAAAAATTGCAGACGGAGCGGCGATAAGCCACTTATCGGCAGGTTCTGAAACTCGTGCAATTCTAGTAGACGCGATTAGGTTATCGAGGCCTATCGCAACTCTAGAATAGCGAGCTTCTCCCAAAATCCTCACGCCAGGAAACGTTGGTGTGAAGGTAGTGAGAAGCTGCTGAGAAGCAGCGAAACAGGAAATGCCTTTTCCTGCATAGGATTGATGCCGGGAGTCTCCGGAGCTGAAATCATCAGCACTGTAGATGCCCGGAATGAATCCCATGCAGTAAAAATGCATTTACAGGCAACTTCATTACCTTAGTGGCCGCTAAGGCAATGAAGGTGTGAACCCCTCCCGCTACCCACCAAGGGCCAAAAAATCCCTTCACCCACCCCGCTACCCACAATAAACACTAATACCCACCTTCTCTACCCCCACATGATTGATACCAGAGGCCGCGGGTGTCTGGAGGTCCTCAGGTGGTCCCCGTAGGTGTCTGTGGGCCCTCAAGTGGTCCCCGCAGGTGTCTGGGTATCCTAAGTTGGTCCCTCTGGGTGTCTGGGGGACTTCAGGTGGTCTCCAAAGGGTCCTCGCTGGCCTGCGGTACCAATACCGTGGAAAACATTTTTTTTGCTAACATTTAAATAAATACACCCCCTCCTACCCCTTTCCCCCAACACATACAGTACAGTAATTAGCAAAATAACTTTATCCAGATATGGATAATAGCTCATTTGCCCATAATTAAATAAAACATTAGCCAGCCAGCATAAATAAAATAAACCTTGCTACTTACCCCTGCCATCATGAAGGGCAACACATACATTTAAACCAGTAGCCAACAAAAAAAATAATTAAATAAAAATGCTAAACAATCGGAAAATAAAATAAAAACAAGCCATCCAAATTACAAACAATTTAAGCTAAACAATAAACAGAAAAAGAAAAATGAATAATCAATAGAAAAAAAGCATTTGCCAAAAAATGCATTGGCTGTCATTGTATTTATCTGTACCCAAAGCGGCACAGATTAATACATTATCAGTCAATGGCCAATGAAAAAGATAAAAAGAAAATAATACAATGAAAAAACCTGTAAAAATAATATTACATGCATTCAATATTTTTCTAACCTTTAGAAGCGTTGACCCTCCTAATCCTGGCATTTCTGCAAGCTCTATACTACAACGTCATCAAAGTCAATCCAATACCATCCACCTTGAAAATCTGGAACAGGTAACAAAATTCTTTTTTCTTCTATCTTCTTCTGTCATTATTTTTTTATTTTCTTTAATGTTCTATCTTCTTTCTTCATCTGTCAATCCAACCCCATGGTAAGTCCAAAAGGATGTTGTCTCGTCGTCTTCTTCCTGTTAAATGATGCGTCCATGCCTTATATAGGGCCTGTGACATCACATTTTCAGGTCAGATCATACAGCTCCAATCTGATTGGATGCTGTATCATGTACCCGCCTCTTTTTTTAAAATTTTTTTAAGAATGTGACATCTCCAAGGGAGGTACATCACATCCTTCAAACCACATGGCTATATCACATGGTATTACAGCCAATGGGATTGAAGACAATCCCATTGGTTGCTGTACCATGTGATAGGTTACATTAGTTCAAAAGGAGCTTGCAGAAATGACGGGATTCGGATGGTCGAATCTTCTAAAGGTAAGAAAAATATTGAATGTATGGAATTTTCTTTTTACAGGTTTTTTTTATTGTATTTTTTTTTTTGTTCTTCATTGCCCATTGACTGATAATGTATTAATCTATGCCCGTTTAGGGTACAGATAAATATAGTGACAGCCAATGCATTTTTTGGCTTGATTGTTGGGTTTTATTTTCTGTTTATTGTTTGGCTTAAATTGTTTGTAATTTGGATGGCTTATTTTTATTTCATTTTCTGATTGTTTAGCGGTTTTTTATTTTGGTGGCTATTGGTTTTAATTGATATGTTGGCTTGTAGTTTTATTAATGAATTGATTTGTTGATTTATTTATTAAATTGATTGCATGGCTAGTGTTTTTATATATTTCATTGATTGGTTGGCTAGTGCTTTTATTTATTTAATTTGTTGGCTAGTGCTTTTATTTATTTAATTGATTGGCTAGTGCTTTTATTTATTTAATTGGTGTGTTTAGGTGCTTGTGTATATGTTTTATTATTATGTAGTTAAGGACTTCATGCTTTTTGATTAGGATGAGGCCCGCAGAAAACTGCGGGGACCACCTGAGGAACCGCGGCTTCTGGTATCAATGTGGGAGTAGAGGAGGTGGGTATTAGTGTTGTTGTGTTATTAATGTTTATTGTGGGTAGCAGCTGTTTAATATACATTTTAATACTAGTGTATGCGCAGGAGGTCTCTAGAGCAGAACCGCGCTGATTTGTGGTCCGGGAACCTCCTGCTTCCTGAGATACAGTCTCTGTTATGGGGTTTCGGTATCTCCCATGCATTTAAATGTCCCACATCACGTGACCGTGGGAATAAAATGCATAGGAGATACCGGCACCCCATAACGGGGCCTGTATCTCGGGAAGCAGGTGGTCCCCTGACCTCAAATCAATGCAGTTCTGCTCCAGAGACGCCCTGCTCATCTAAACAAGTAATAAAATTTATACGAAGAAAACATTAAATTCGGATGAGATTTGCGCATGGAGTGGCGGCTCTCTCCGAGCAGCTCTCTCTGCAGCTGAAAGAAATCGCCAGATAAGCAGTTTTCAGAGAGGCGATCTTCACATCGCAGGCTACTCGCCCGTTTTGGGAATTTTGCTATCACAGGTAATCGAGGCTTTCGGAATACCATGATAGCAACACTCCAAAAATAGCGATTTAAATGGCTTGGTGATTTTTTTTATGAACGCTTATAGCATAGCCCCTTAATCTGGCTATATCCATACATGATTGGTTAAATCAAAAGACATAGCTTAGTGAATATAAGCAATATTCATACTGTATAAAGCTAATATAGACATCAACTGGCACAAGTTGTGAGCAGGATAATATTAATACAGCAACCCCTAATGTACATACATAGCTCTGAGTTTGCTAACAAAACTTTAAGCTGTGAAAAAATATATATTCTGCAGGACAGGATTGTATAATCAGAGATGTTCTTGTTTTTAAAGATATTTTTAAAAATCACCATTTCATAATCAACCAATTACAGTATCGTAACACTGCATCATTTTGGTTGAAAATAAATCATGTTGGTAAAACAATTGACATTTTAAGAAAAAATGTTTGTTTAACCACATCAAATTATTTACAAACCAATATATACAAGCAAAATGACTAAATAGAGATACAGCGTCACAAAACACTGGAAGAAATATGGAAAGACATGTATTTTATTTCCATGGGTTGCTACAGTAGGTGCCTTACTGCTCTGCTCCGTTAGAAAATCGACACCCAAATACGTTAGCCATTCCTATGGTATCTCAGACAAAGCATTGGCTGTATTACAGAACATTGGTATTCAAATTGTATTTCTTTAAGGACTATTTCAAGGGAAGTCTCTCCTTGGACAAAAGTCAACTTATTATGATGGCATATTTAATAGGTCAAATGTGATTGTCACCTTAAAAAAAATCAGACACCATCGGACATGCTTCAATCTCTTTCATGTTAAGATTGTGTTTAAACTCTTGTACAGTACATTAAAGCACATTACTATCCTATGCGTGATTTTATTTTGGTGCTTTGTAAAAACACTAATTATGCCATCATCATCAGCCAAAGAGAAATAATTGCTAGATAAGATAAGATTTACACAGACCCGAAGACAATAGAATCATATTCATTGTCCCCAGGAAACACATAAGAAAAAAAAAAGTAGGAGTCAATAAATCTTTCTAATTAAGCCAATTGCAATGATAAATTGTTTAAAAACTTTTGTCTGCTATGTAGAGCTACCCCTTTAATTTAATATATTTGTACACGAGATAAGAGTTCAAAAGATACTCCACAGTCTCACAGAGTGAGTTAATAATAGAATCAACCTAATGAGAACATTGTGTGGATTTTGTAAAACATATCATTCAATTTATATGTGGAAAATGTTATACAGAGAGGGAATATACACTGTATGAGAAAGAGGACATATTTATGTGCTGAAAGATTTGTGTGAGACAGATGTGCAAATGCATGTCTGAGTTTGTGTGTTACTTTGAAAAGAGGTGACAATATGGCAAGTTGAGAAATTCATAAACAAAACTGATGTTCACACATTGCTTCAGACACTGAAGAGGTTAAACAGAACACCGTTTTTTTGTCCAGGTGGAAAAAAAAAAGACATATCAGGATGTGAGTGTTTCAGAAATGTCAGACACCTTCAAAGACCTCTGTTATTTCTGTGAGAGAAGATATTCCATTTGTGGCCATTAAATTGAAGATTTGAAATTGAACAGAAGAAATAGTGTTGAGTCTGAGATTGTTAGGGTTGAGCTTGGAAAAAAAAAATAGTTCTGGTTTACTGTTTTATTGTAATATTATAAAAGAACTGATTGGCAAGTAAAAACAATGTTTTATTATTTTATATAAGCAGTTAATAGCAAAATATTATCATGGAAAACCAGAACAGTTTATATATGTCTGGATGACGTCTAACAGGAACAAACAGATTGAAAGGCGGACATAGAGTTTGACCATATGCAGACATGATTGTAAAGAATATATTTGAACCTATTTTTCTCAAAAGTGATGTTATACGTATTATCAAAAGTATGTATGTATATATATATATATATACTTTGTATATCAAATGTATGTATATATACTGTATACACATACTGTATATAATCTGTGAAATAAGCGCAAACAAAATGCCCAAGAACATACTGTAGTGCAACAAATGTCATAAATACTAGCAAGATTGTAAAGTAAAGAGTTTGCACTCACAATCTGTTTTTCTTTTTAAAAAAAAGCCTTAAATGAAAACATACATGTCTAAGGAGTCCGCGATTTTTCTGGGCTTGATTCCGACCGTCGTTTGCCTTAGTGTTAGCTACGGCACTTCTGCCAAAGGGACACATTGAAGGAGGCTGGCTGGTATCGTGATATTTGGCATATGTCATCACCGCTCTCACTCCAGAACGAGGCCTGGACCAAAGATGGCATCCAACGCGTTTCTCCGTTCCTTCAATGGCTTCCTCAGGGTTAAACGAGAGACTGAACTAGTCTAGCCTCCCGTTGCCATAGATTCCATTGCAAATCTCCCACGCCAGCCTACTTAGTATTAGGATAATTCTGTATCACAATCAAAAAACAAACTAAGTGTTCAGCTTTATGTATTACTAAACAAGAATAGGACATGAAAAAACAGTTACCCATACACTACAATACATACAGTACACAGGAAATAGATATATAAATCGATTAATGCAATAACCAGGTAAAAGTGAGTGCTCAATACCTAAAAACCTATATGAATGAGGCACCATATGATAGTGAATGCAGCCCAAAAGCTTGATGCGAGATAGAAGGTATCTCTTATATAAATCAACCAACAATGTTATCAGTATATGAACATAATACAATATATATATTTAGGTATTGAGCACTCACTTTTATCTGGTTATTGCATTAATCGATTTATATATCTATTTCCTGTGTACTGTATGTATTGTAGTGTATGGGTAACTGTTTTTTCATGTCCCATTCTTTTTTAGTAATACATAAAGCTGAACACTAAGTTTGATTTATATATCAAACATATATATATATATATAAATATATTTAGAAAAACACACACAAAGAGTAGCGCTAAATAGTTAGTGATTAAAGGGATAAATATGAAAAATTATGTGAATAAATGTTAATAAAAATGATTAAATAACTTATTAACTGTGATGACATTACTAATTAATCTAAATAAATAAACATATATTATATAGTGCCAAATTGTGATATTGCAATAGATATTAATATAAAACATATGTATATATATATATATAGACATGTAGTAACCAGGGGGATCCTGGTGACAGAAGACAGCACACCGCAATGATGATACAAAAAAAGTGTGTATTGTGAACACAGGGCCGCCAATGTTTCGGTCCTCGTAGAGGGACCTTCCTCAGGGCAGTGCCTCTACGAGGACCGAAACGTTGGCGGCCCTGTGTTCACAATACACACTTTTTTGTATCATCATTGCGGTGTGCTGTCTTCTGTCATCAGGATCCCCCTGGTTACTACACGTCTATATGCTTCATATGGGACAAGCATCTGCCTTCTAACAAACGTGAGTGCAAATCTCCATACCAATGACTATATATATATATATATATAGTTATACGTTACCGTTCCAAGGATTGGTAAACAAGAGACAGCACTCAATGTTGAAAATCAAAGTGTATTAGTGAAAGCAAAAATACATCCAGAAACCCAACGTTTCGGTCCTACAATTATTGGGTATAAAAGGGCTCAGTTCTCCTTCCCCCAGTAAATTTGTCCCTGAAGAAGCTCCTTTGCTGGAGGGAAACGCGCGTTGGACGCGCAATGTTGTCAGTCTCCTACTTGGAGCTGTTTTTATGTAGTGCTCTGTAGTCTCCTGGCTCTATCTATGTAGACCTAATATTGGTTATTTACCAACAGTCAGTGAGCTAGCTTTCCTGCTTTATATGACGTGTCCACTTGCAGCTTGTTGCTGAGTAACTCACTGGTAATAATGCTGTGAGTACTAGCTTCACTATGTTGTGAATTATTTTTCTCTATTACCACATTACCAGCTGCACTACCATAATTATTGGATGGTAACATACCACTAACTATCAATCCTAAGTGCCCTGTGGTTCATATGTTCAAGCAGGTCTGCTGAATGCTTATTATGTAATTACTCACTGAGTGTTTACATTTATATACATTTATTTTGGTCTCATAGGTGCTTCAGAGGGGTGTATACCCTTACTATTAGCATCCTCTGTCTTCCAATCTCAACCACAATAAATTGCTTGGGATTATTCCAACATACATTCATTGACACGGATGCTCAGTATTGTTAATTTAATTTATTTTTAATTCACATTACACGACGTTTTGGTAACATATGTTTTAAGGAAATGTATTAAAAGTTAAATTTTACACAATGTAGGAATGCAGTATAGTGAATTCTTTTAGGAGGCACATTCATTTTGTGCTCTCCTTCCCCCCCTTTTCTGATTCACTTTTCAGTTCACAGTTTGCACCCACATTTTCGATTACCATAATTATTCACTTATTACTTTTTTCAATTGGTGTGGTTTTGTGATCACTCCCTAACCTCCGCGTTTTCTCTATTATATACATGTATACAACATGATAAGGGTCTCGAGGCTGTTGGGTACTTTTTGGGAGGTGGTGGAAATTTGCACGATACACAGTGCCAATTTTTACTCTCCCTTATCGGCTTTATACTAGAACATAATTATTATTTTTGTCGGTGATAGCTTCCATTACCAGACCTGTGGTACGGCCATGGACCCAGGTTCGCCCCCAGCTATGCAAACCTCTTTCTAAAAGATACTTTTACCTGGACACTTTAGTATATGAATAATCTCTGTATGCCTACCAATTATCTCCTGACAAAGTCATGTTGAGTGACGAAACGCGTTGAGACGAGACGTGGTGATGTCATCGCAATCGGACTGGAGAGAGGTGCCTTACAATTCCCTGCAGCTGCAGCCGGCTGAATCCCTCACTACGGGGGCTCTACTAGAAGCACAAGAAGTGCCTGTGAAGTAATGAGAGGAGCTGGGACGCTTGAGGCATTAGCTGTATGCTGCATCCATTTGATGTCCAGGTGCAATACCCCCACTGTGGATCTCTCCGTTCATGCTGTTTGACTCCCACAGAGATTTCTCTCCCACACATGTATTTTTAAAGGATCCTGTAAGTGCATTTCCTTGGGATCATTGTTTTAATAAATTTGCCATATTTTTTATACAGTCACGCGCTATGGAGTTGGTGCTTCTTTTTATTTTGTTAGCTGCTAAGCTTTTTGGTTCCTTCCTAAGTTCTGCAGTGCAGCTTTTCCACCTCGTGCTCAATTTCATAATGGCACCAACTCTATTCTGAGCATTGGAGAAGCTGAAACGCTGCAGTACTCGTGGCAGGAGTTGCAAACAGCCACATCAGGTGCACAGTATCATTGTCGGATCCCCCGCTCCTGTAGATGACGCCCCTTACAGATTCTCTCCAATGTTTGTGTTATTTTAGCATCCTGTAAATGTATCTCCTAGGGACACTTTCCTTTAAATAAATTCACCCTATTTGTACACAGTTACGCGCTATGGAGCTTGCACTTTTATGTGTTTAGTTCTTCTAGGTTTATAGTGGGTGGCTACACCACTTTTTCTGAAGCAGCAAGGAGCTCCTGGGATCATTGTGTTGTTGGGATCCTCCCCTCCTCTAAACCATCACTAAGTGGAGACATTTGGACTTTATCCTTTTTTTGGACTTTATATTGTTATGTTCATTGCATCTTTTGGTTATACAGTATTTACTATTAGAATGTCACATTCACAATTTATGTGTTTATATTTTAGTTTCACATTTATTCAAATCACTTAGTAGCGCTACTTTTTTTGTGTGTGTGTGTGTATATATATATATACTGTATTGTATATATATATATACAGTATTGTATATATATATATACAGTATTGTATTGACTATATTTATATATATATATATATATATATATATATATATATATATATATATATATATATATATATATATAAAAAGGAAAAGAGAGGAGAGAGCGCACGCCCATAGCGTATAAAAGTATATTTAATGAAGGGGAGGGGGGAGGGAGGGGTAAAAAACGCACTTACAAGAAGTACAATAAAATCAAGCATATGTGATAATAATCACCACCATCCGGTCTAACTGCAAGCTCTTGGGGCAGTCCCAGGCTCCGTTGGTGAAGGAGCAGCGTCTCAGCAGATTCCAGGACTGATGTAGGTCATCCGGTCAAAATGCAGACTTTGGGGGCATTCCCAGGCTCCGTTGGCAAATGAGCAGCGTACCAGCAGTGTCCCAGGGCTGGTGTGCTGTAAATAGTCCCAGACAAAAGTTCTGTATGGATAGTGCCTGCAGCACTAGCGCTAGGATCAATCCACTCCTGCGCTGGATGTAGACTTGAATGTCAGTGCGTCTGACGTCACGACGCTCCCTGACGCGTTTCGTCAGTCTCGGCTAACTTTTTCAAAGGGATAACGTGAGGGGGGGAGGTCCGGTTTTATATACACACTCCAATAAAGGTAATTGTTGAAAAAACGCCCCTACTCAGCTGTAATCATTATCCGTGCTACCAACACTATAGAATACATAATTACATTTAATGCAGATAATTACCCTGAAAGAATTTGGAGGAGATGATAAATTTAACATATACATACAATACAATGTCTATCATATTGCTAAATATACATTTACAATTAACACACAGTTAAACATATATTTGATATAAAATAGTTATCAGTAACCAATTATAAAACAACAATATAAAACAGCATCGTTCTCTAGGGTTCAAACCAAAATTGAAAATACTAGTCTTGTATGTGGATCAAACCCCATCAATATTAACTATGGGATACATTGCAATAACTCAGCATTGTGAAATGATGATACATATCTAGATCCCACCTGTAGATAGAGGGATGATCACACATAAGCCAGTTTGGAGTATAATACTTAGATATTGATGATAGAAAAAGAGATCATATGACATTATAAACTTATTAATATATGTGCAACCAAAATATAACAAGTATTAAATATTGCACCCTGATGAGTGCCTAAATCAAATATCAATTCTTATGATCCCATATGGTTGGACCAAGGACAAAATGAATTTAAATATAAATATAATAAAAAAATATATGGATGAAAAATTAAAAAATGAAATATAAAAATAAAAATAAATTTTTTGAATTTAAATGTTCATACAAATGAAAGCCTAAACTCAAAAGGAGACTATGTAACTGGAGTCTATATGCCACAAACAAAGCTGGGGCCCGGAAGGTAAATCTATAAATATGTGCTACAGTGTGATATAGTGAACCAAGTGTTGTGTATGTAAATAAGTTATGTGTACTATAAACTATATACTATATACCTATTTGTATTTATTCTATGTGGTGACTACCAGGCCCTAGTTGGCCATGTTTAAGTGAATATCTAATGAATAAATTCATTATATATATTTAAAAGTACTATTATGGTGTTGTGCTATGTATATAAGGGTAGATTCCTCATACCATCTATTAGACCCAGTGTCCCTATTTAAAGTATCTATTTTATAAATCAACAATAGTGTGTAATGAATGGATATCCATAATTTAGACGGAAGGGAGGAGGGTGGGAACTGGGAAGGGAAGGTACAAATTAGGGGGGGAGAGGGAGGGAAAGGGGGGGGGGGGGGGGGGAGGGGAGAAGGGGGAGGGAAAGGAATGGGATGGGAATGGGGGGACCTCTGGAGGAGATCCAAACAAGGGATGGAGTGGAGAAGCAGAGGAGGAGAACAGGAAGAGGCATCCGAGGATAGACTAAACTAAAGTACTAACGTCTAAACATTCGTTTAGTCCCCCAGGGCTGAGAGTGCCCAATTGGTGAATCCAATAGGATTCCCGCCTGCAGAGCGTCTTGAACCGGTCGCCTCCCAGAACACAGGAAGAAATGGTCTCTATTCCCATAATTTGCATGGTCTTGGGATTCTGTTGATGGAATAATTTAAAGTGTCGAGGAACACTGTGATTATTCAGACCCTTAATGACATTTCTCCTATGTTCTAGGAAGCGAGTTCCCAGAGTCCTGGTGGTTCGTCCAACATATTTCAGACTACAACCGCACTGTATAAGATACACAACATAAGTGCTAAGACAGGTGATAGAGCTACTGATGTCATACGTGGTACCCCTTGTTGGAGAACAAACTTGAGTTTGATTCAAAAGATGCCTGCACGTAATGCATCGACTGCGGCCACAGGGATGGTTACCCAATGGTCCCTTCTGTTTAACAGTATCACAAATAGAGGAAGATTTAAGCCTAGTGGGAGCTAGTATGCTTTTTATACTCCTTGCTTTCCTGTATGTAACAGTAGCTCTATCCGGCAGGATAGGTCCTAGATGAGGATCACACTTTAGAATGGACCAATGATCATTTAAAATCCTATTGATAAATTTGGATGACTGGTTGTAGGTGGTAATAAATCTTACAGTCGGCCTCTCTATCTCTGAATGTATTATTGGGGTGTCATAACCTGAACGTTTTCCTCTCTGTTGTTTATTCTGTTTGTCTTTAGATTTTTCAAGTAAAGTCGATCTAGCAATGGAACTCACCTTGCTGAGAGAGTCGGACACCACGACGGGATCATATCCTTTGGAAAGAAATTTCTTCCCAAGTGTGACTGACTGGTTTTCAAAGTCAACATCCCTTGTGCAGTTCCTACGAATTCTGTGGAACTGCCCCAAGGGAATATTGTTGAGCCAGTGTTTATGATGGTTGCTGGACGCATGGACGTAGCTATTCACAGACACAGACTTGAAATGTGTGGTGGTAATGATATTCAGGTCTGTGTCTATGCTCAGGGCCAGATCCAGAAAGACAGTGGACAAGTTGTTGATATCAAAAGTGAATTTGAGTCCAAACGAGTTGTCGCTGAAAGAGCTCAAAATATCGTGTAGGACTGACTCCTCTCCATCCCAAATTATAATGATATCATCTATGAAACGGCCATAGTATACGAGACCCGCTCCAAGCGAGATGTTTTGCCAGACATAGGATTCCTCCCAGTGCCCCATAAAGAGGTTGGCATAACTGGGAGCGAATCTCGTACCCATGGCCGTTCCACAGATTTGTAAATGAAAATCATTTTCAAATAAAAAATAATTGTGCGTAAGAATGAAGTGAATACTTTGTAAAATAAATCGCCTATGTTTTTCTGGGAATAGTGAATCCTTGTCCAACCAATATTTGATTGCCTCTAACCCCTTGGTGTGTTCAATGCAGGTGTATAGTGATGATACATCACATGTAGCCCATAGATAGGTGGATTTCCACCTAATATTGGAAATGGAGTCGATGACATGGAGCGTATCCTTAACATGGGACCTAAGTGCAGTAACATAGGGGTGGAGAAAGTAATCTACATATTGGGATAGGGTCGATGTCATCGACTCCACGCCCGATACTATGGGTCTACCAGGGGGATTGGACAAGGATTTGTGCACTTTGGGAAGGTGATAAAAAATGGGAGTGCGTGGATGTGAACAAAACAAAAATTTAAATTCCACTTTTGAAATAATACCATCACCCAGTGCAGATGTGAGGAGCTCCTTCAGCAACAGCTGGTAGGTGTCAACTGGATCGGATTCCAACAAGGTATAGGAGGCCGAGTCACCCAGTACACACTTTGTACCTTCCCTTCCCAGTTCCCACCCTCCTCCCTTCCGTCTAAATTATGGATATCCATTCATTACACACTATTGTTGATTTATAAAATAGATACTTTAAATAGGGACACTGGGTCTAATAGATGGTATGAGGAATCTACCCTTATATACATAGCACAACACCATAATAGTACTTTTAAATATATATAATGAATTTATTCATTAGATATTCACTTAAACATGGCCAACTAGGGCCTGGTAGTCACCACATAGAATAAATACAAATAGGTATATAGTATATAGTTTATAGTACACATAACTTATTTACATACACAACACTTGGTTCACTATATCACACTGTAGCACATATTTATAGATTTACCTTCCGGGCCCCAGCTTTGTTTGTGGCATATAGACTCCAGTTACATAGTCTCCTTTTGAGTTTAGGCTTTCATTTGTATGAACATTTAAATTCAAAAAATTTATTTTTATTTTTATATTTCATTTTTTAATTTTTCATCCATATATTTTTTTATTATATTTATATTTAAATTCATTTTGTCCTTGGTCCAACCATATGGGATCATAAGAATTGATATTTGATTTAGGCACTCATCAGGGTGCAATATTTAATACTTGTTATATTTTGGTTGCACATATATTAATAAGTTTATAATGTCATATGATCTCTTTTTCTATCATCAATATCTAAGTATTATACTCCAAACTGGCTTATGTGTGATCATCCCTCTATCTACAGGTGGGATCTAGATATGTATCATCATTTCACAATGCTGAGTTATTGCAATGTATCCCATAGTTAATATTGATGGGGTTTGATCCACATACAAGACTAGTATTTTCAATTTTGGTTTGAACCCTAGAGAACGATGCTGTTTTATATTGTTGTTTTATAATTGGTTACTGATAACTATTTTATATCAAATATATGTTTAACTGTGTGTTAATTGTAAATGTATATTTAGCAATATGATAGACATTGTATTGTATGTATATGTTAAATTTATCATCTCCTCCAAATTCTTTCAGGGTAATTATCTGCATTAAATGTAATTATGTATTCTATAGTGTTGGTAGCACGGATAATGATTACAGCTGAGTAGGGGCGTTTTTTCAACAATTACCTTTATTGGAGTGTGTATATAAAACCGGACCTCCCCCCCTCACGTTATCCCTTTGAAAAAGTTAGCCGAGACTGACGAAACGCGTCAGGGAGCGTCGTGACGTCAGACGCACTGACATTCAAGTCTACATCCAGCGCAGGAGTGGATTGATCCTAGCGCTAGTGCTGCAGGCACTATCCATACAGAACTTTTGTCTGGGACTATTTACAGCACACCAGCCCTGGGACACTGCTGGTACGCTGCTCATTTGCCAACGGAGCCTGGGAATGCCCCCAAAGTCTGCATTTTGACCGGATGACCTACATCAGTCCTGGAATCTGCTGAGACGCTGCTCCTTCACCAACGGAGCCTGGGACTGCCCCAAGAGCTTGCAGTTAGACCGGATGGTGGTGATTATTATCACATATGCTTGATTTTATTGTACTTCTTGTAAGTGCGTTTTTTACCCCTCCCTCCCCCCTCCCCTTCATTAAATATACTTTTATACGCTATGGGCGTGCGCTCTCTCCTCTCTTTTCCTTTTTAGATATCCTGTGGACGTGGTAGATCCACATTGAGAGCTGCCGGAGACCCTACATACCAGCACCCATATTCATCATCGGAACTATCTGAGGACTGGTTTATCCTTTCAATTGCTTTTTTTCCATGTGTATATGTTTTATGTTTGTAATGGGCCTATCTTATGGTTATAGGTCTGTATACCTACACATTATTGTTTAGATCATTAGGTTATACAATAGATATATTTTTACATAGACATACATAGTTTATATGTTCCTGCAAGGCGCAGCTTTTTTCCTTCTGTTTTTTATATATATATATATATATATATATATATATATAAATATAGTCAATACAATACTGTGTGATGGCGAATATCAAAGGCAGCACTCCAAAGGGTTGTCAAAAGAATATATTGTATTAACAAGACATCATTCTTTATCATATGCTATAAATAAATATATATATATATCTCGTTCAAATATATACATTATTAAAAGACATATCTGAAATATTAGAGCTAAAATAATCCATATTTCATAAAAACTCATGAACTAGCAGCTAGATATATTTCAATATTTAGCCCATGTGGTGCCAGTGTATTGAGAGAGTGTATCCAGAATGTTTCTCTTTGCCGTCATTTTAAAAATCTGAATCCACCACGATTGTTAAAAATCACAGTTTAGATTTCTTTAATTGTGAGACCAGTGGACTTTTTATTATGAAAATTGTAAAAATGACGAACAACGCCATGTTTTAAGTAGCCAGATATTTGTTATGGCGTTTAGTGCGGCCCATGTATTGCTTGCGGCACGGGCATTCCAGAATATAAATTACATATGTTGTATGGCGATTGATAAAAGTCTTAATATTAAAAACTTGAACAGTCTTTTTGGACATAATGTTTTAAGGGCCTGAACATTTATAAATCCGCATGTGACGCAACGTGAGACGTCTCATTTAAAAAAAAAAAACATATATATTTTTTTTTTATAAAACTGGCTTCCTAAAAGGGTTTACATAGTAGCTATATAGAGATGATATGCCTAAAGTACCCACCTCATATAATTGAAATGGTGTCAAACCCAGCAGGGCTAGAACTCACAACCACTGCTTTTCTAGCTTGCAGCTCTAGCAGTTTTAGCTAAATCAGCTGATGGTTAGAAGTGCACACTGTCTACAAACAGCACACCTCCAAGGGATATCTATTTCGTTGATTGTAACCTTGAAAGGACTTCAAGCACAAAATAATAATATGTACTGAGGATTTTAAGATACCGAAGCAAAGTAAGATTACACATGTTTTCTGACACACACAAGTAAAAACAAAGTGAAGCACAGCAAATAAGGCAGATGTAGAGAGAAAGTAATATAATAACGTTAGCTTCTGACTTTAGTTAGTCCTTCTAATTTTATAAATATAAAGACTATCTACTAACAGTGTTCTGCCATAAGGCACATATGGTGCTGGAAGACATCACAGCCTATTCAAATAAATGGACTGTAAGCAGGGCCACCAACAGGGGGGGACAAAGGGCACTGGCGTCCAGGGCCCCGTGAGTTATTTAAATAAATTAAAAAAAAAAAAGTTTAAAAAAATGGCGACAATTCCCCCACGGTCCCGGCGTGTATGCGCTGGGCAAGCAGGACCTGCTTACCCCCCCGCTCCCAACGTGCATGCGCTGGACAAGCAGGGCCCGCTCTCCCCCGCTCTCAATGTGGTTCGGAGAGGGAAGTAGCAACTCCTCTTCTGTGGCCCGCTCCCCCTTCCCCCCCGCTTCCAACGTGGGACAGAGGGAGAAGTACCTGCTCCTCTTCTGCGGCCCGCTCCCCCTTCGCTCCCAATGTGGGACGGAGGGGGAAGTACCTGCTCCTCCTGCGGCCTGCTTCCCCCCCCCCCCCCCGCGGCCAGCTTCCCACGCGCCCCCCGAGTCCACCTCCCGCGCGCCCCTTGAGCCCACTTCCCATGCCCCCCCCGAGCCCACCTCCCGTGCCCCCCCCCCCGAGCCCACCTCCCGTCCCGGGCTGCTGCCACAGGGATATCGGGGGCAGGAGGGGGAAGCGTCCGGCGGCAAGCTGCACTCACCTGGTCAAGGTAAGTCACCCCGCCCAGTCACTGTCACTGTCACCCATTGTCACTGTCACCCAGTCACTGAGTGTCACCCACCCAGTCACTGAGTGTCACCCACCCAGTCACTGAGTGTCACCCACCCAGTCACTGAGTGTCACCCACCCAGTCACTGACTGTCACCCACCTAGTCACTGTCACCCAGTCACTCTCTCCCACCCAGTGACTCTCTCCCACCCAGTCACTGTCACCCACCCACTGTCTCCCATCCAGTCACTGTCACCCAGACACCCAGTCACTGTCTTCCTCCCACCCAGTCACTGTCACCCAGTCACCTACCATCATTCACCCACCCACCCACCATCATTCAAACCGTCATTCACCCACCCACCGTCATTCACCCAAAACCCACCGTCATTCACCCACACCATCATTCACCCACACACCCACCCACCCACCGTCATTCACCCAAACTGTCATTCACCCACCCACCCGCTGTCTTCACCCACAACCCACCCACTGTCATTCACCCACCCACCATACTGTCATTCACCCAAACGGTCATTCACCCACCCACCCACCGTCATTCTCCCACACACCCACCGTCATTCACCCACCCACTGTCATTCACCCACCCACCCACTGTCATTCACCCACCAACCCATCCACTGTCATTCACCCACCCACCATTCTGTCATTCACCCAAACTGTCATTCACCCACCCACTGTCATTCATCCAAACCCACTGTCATTCACCCACCCACCCACGTCATTCAACTGTCATTCAACTGTCATTCACCCACTCACCGTCATTAACCCACCCACCCACTGTCATTCACCCACCAACCCACCCACTGTCATTCACCCACCTACTGTCATTCACCCACCCACCATACTGTCATTCACACAACCACCCACCCACTCACTGTCATTAACCCACCCACTGTCATTCACCCACCCACTGTCATTCACCCACCAACTGTCATTCATCCACCCACCATCATTCAACCATCATTCACCCACCCACCCACAGTCATTCACCCAAAACCCACCATCATTCACCCAAACTGTCATTTACCCACCCACCATCATTCACCCACCCACCCACTGTCATTCACCCACCAACCCACCCATTGTCATTCACCCACCTACTGTCATTCACCCACCCACCATACTGTCATTCACCATACCCACTGTCATTCCCCCACCCACCCACTGTCATTCACCCAACCACTGTCATTCACCCACCAACTGTCATTCATCCACCCACCATCATTCACCCACCCACCCACCATCATTAAAACCGTCATTCACCCAAAACCCACCGTCATTCACCCAAACTGTCATTCACCCGCCCACCATCATTCACCACCCCACCCACTGTCATTCACCCACCCACCATTCTGTCATTCACCCACCCACTGTCATTCACCCACTCACTGTCATTCACCCACTCACTGTCATTCACCCACCCACCCACTGTTATTCAACTGTCATTCACCCACCCACCCATCCACTGTCATTCAACTGTCATTCACCCACCCACTGTCATTCACCCACCCACTGTCATTCACCCACCCACTGTCATTCACCCACCGTCATTCACCAAATTGTCACCGTCATTCACCCACCCAGTCACCCACACAGTCATCCACCCACTCACACCCACCCAGGCAGGCAGTCAATGTCTTTTGTTGAAAATATAAAAATAAACAGGTTGTATTGTAATGTTTTTTTCTGTATCACAATAAGAAAACAGTTAAGTAAAAGTTGCGCGTGAAAATATATTTATTCGTGGTAGTTGTGCTATGGGTTTCGGGAGGGGGGGTGCTATGGGTTCGGGGGGGGGGGGGGCTTCCCCTTTCATTTGTCCTAGGCCCCATGATTTCTGTTGGCGTCCCTGACTGTAATGTGTCTTCCCGCACTCCATAAGGTGTCTCATGGCAGAAGACTGCTTATGAAATATGATTCTCTATCCCAGAAGAGGGTACAGTGCCTTGTACAGGTATGAGCACTCAATAGAAATAGTGCTCAAAACTAAGTATACTGTGACAGTGGTGCTAGCCATCATCTGGTTTAGTTCACACTGCTAGAGCTGTCGTCCTGAAGCTGTTGTCCTGAATAATAGAGATTGTGTGGGTTCAACTTCTTATCCTGTATGGTCTGACACCATACCCCATTCCTCATAAGGTGCCTTAGACTTGTCAACCCAATGTTGTGCGTTGTGTGTGCTGTGACTCTAGGAATGCTGCAGAATCCCTTCCTGCAGTTTGCAATGTTCTTTTTATTTTAAATTAAAGTATTTTAATTCAGTATGTGTCTGGCACTCTGGCAGATGGCACAGTGAATATGTTTGTCCCTGTTCTGTTATACCGTAGCCCCTTTGTGTATATTCGTCATGTAGCACCAAAATGAGTGCACATACCTATAGTAGCTCCCTCTCTCTGGCTTCCTTTAAAAGAAGATCACTTCCACTTCATGGGTGACCTGTGAGACCGCTATCTACAGATGTGTCCACACTTACTATTTTCGATGCCACGATCACTTGTGGCCACGGACCACACTGTAGCCATGGCCCGAAACAGTAAGCAGCCCTGGAGGATTAAAGCTGTGGGCTTCCGTGCTTCTGAATGGGATGAAGCAAAGGTAATACTTTTTGGCCATCTGCTTGAAGAGAAAGCCATTAATCGGAGAGAAAACCAAGTACTCACCTTTTAGAAGTGCTGTGCCTGCATCTCTCTGTCTGGAGCTGTCTGGAGTCTTGTTCCTGCAGTGCTGAAGGTAAGATGCCTGTAAATGTAATTTTTTTCTCCTAACTAACTACGGGCAACTAACCCCTTAATTACCTTAGCGGTTATTAACCGCTATAGTAACCCTCCCCCCAATTCCCACCCGGGAGGCTTAACCACTCTCCACGGGGGAATATACCCCCACCCCTCTATCCCCATCACCACACATACAAATGGGTAAAGTCCCTAGTAGCCAAAAATGGCTAATAGCACGTTTGCTCATGTGTTTACAAAACAAAAGAAATGCACAATGAAATAACATTGACGCAACAGTACAATACAAAACAAGCATTTGCCAATAAATCATTGTGTCGTGAGTCAAGAGTTGGTGCAGCATTTGGATAAGGAAGGTGAATTTTTATCCCGGCAAAGGTAAACACATTGATTGTATTTTATTTAATTGTGTATTTTTATTTTAGGATGCCAATTGACTGGCAATGTGTTTATCTATGCCCCTTTCAAAATACAGAGAAACACATTGAAAAGAAATGCATTTCTTGGCAAATTATTGTTTTTATTTAATTGTAATGCATTGTATTTTTTGTTATGTTCTTTTTTTAGGTTGTCCATTCATTGCCATTATGGCACTTCATGCAATCCATATTGTGAGCATGGTTAACCACAGTCACAATCAATGGTTTTATTAACAAATGCTTATTTTTATTTTATTGTCATGTATTTTATTTGGTGCTTTTTGTTTTGTTTGCCCATTCATTGCCATTGTTGCAATCCGTGCCCATATTGTGGGCATGGTTTACATCAGTCACAAACAATGGGTTTATTGGCAAGTGTAATGTACTGTATTGTAATGTCAATATTATTTTATTGTGTATTTCTTTTGTTTTGCAAACAAATGGGAAAATGTGCTATTAGCTATTTTTTGCTACTAGTGCCTTTGCCAATTTGTATGTGTGGTGATGTGGGTGGAGGGGGTAGGGGTGGGGGTAGTTGCCCTGGGGAGGGTGGTTAGGCCTCCCAGGTGGGTATCAGTGGAGAGGGGGTGAACTACTGGCACCCCATACTGGGGCCTGTAACTCGGGAAGCAGGGGTTCCCAAGACTGAAATTAATGCGGTTCAACTCCAGAGACTCCCTGTTCAATACTGTGTAATTAAAATTAACATTAAAACTGTGCGATCGCCTATGAGAGCGGTGCAGGGAGAGGCAGTTCTCTTTGTTCAACTCTCTCTGTGCAACTCTTACAGATTGCAGGCAGATCGCAGGGGCAGAACTTAGAAAAAGACAGAGCTAAAGGCACTGCTGTCCTTAGCGGTATGGCATTTTCCTACCGAACAGTTTTTGACTTGTGATAACTCTTTCTGATAACACAAATGTCAGACCTATCAGTAGGGTCATGCCAAACCATTTGACGGCAGGGATAACATCGAAGCTACCTGGATAGGCCCCTTAAGGTATCCATTTGAGTAGTCCTTGGAGAAATAGGATATATGTGTATGGATACATTAAAGGATGGACAATTGTTAGTGATTAATATACTGTTAGGATCAAGTTTGCTCAATTGTTATAACTATGTGGTTTTTACTTAACAATATCTAGATGGTTTAATACTGTATGTAGCCTAATATCAGTTACATATCAAACGCCATGTTCATTTTAATCTACTGTTATTATAATGTCTATGTTTCTTCTTAATTTTTATTGTACAAATGTCATTTTTGGTATATAATACATTGACATAAACCATTGATCACTGCAGGTTGCAACAATCCCATTGGATAAACTAGCAAGGGAAATTGCTAAACTAAGCAATTTATCATTTTTACATTAAGTAAGGTAATTATATGGGGAAAGTTATGGCCAGTCAGTATCACTGAGGAAGTCATACTACGTGGTGAAACGCGTGAGGACTTCACAGTATACCATTCCCTTTGCTGATCGGGAGGTTACTGTTCAGCCGGTCGGTTATACTGTAGACATCTTCACTGATGCAGCCTGGGCGATCTGCCGCACATGTCACACTGACACGTCATACTGACTCGTCACAGTACATGTCAATTCTGGGTAACAGACAGAGAGAGGGGACACCATCCACCACAGACCGCCCGAGTTGTATGATGCCACCGAGGACACTCCTTGAGGACAAATACATCAGTGAGCGGTCACACTTGGCGGACAACATCGGCTCCCACTCAACACTGCACCCTGAGTGATTACTGAGATAATTCCCTGGGAGAAAGGGACGGATCCCCCAAATCGGGTTAGAAAAAGAGAGGTTACTGCAACCAGGCGACCATACTTATTTTTAATTCACTATGTATTTGTTTTTTATTACTGAAATCTAAAAGATTTTATGCTATGTTGCGCCCCCTTTTTTTTTTTTGAGGGAATACCACCATATTTGGCCATTATAGATCAGGGGTGCGTAAACTGGGGTGTGTACCCCCCAGAGGGGCTGCAATATTTTCTAGGGGGGGCGTGGTGGTTACAGAGGCCCCGCCCCATGGTGGGGGGGGGCATAACTCCCTAACCTGCTCTCTGCCGGCTCTTCAGTGACGCGTCGCTATGGCAACACAGCGTCAAATCAGACACCGGGGTCACGTGACATCACATGACCCGTGGATCATTTGAAGCTGGGTCCTAGGAGAGGGGGGGCGCGAGCGCTGGGGCTGCCAGGCAGGGGCTCAGGAACTTTGCACACCCCTGATCTAGATCATCCAGGGGGCTGGACAGGACAAGAAACACTGTCCAGTCCCCTTGATGATGTAGATGATTAAATATCATCATATACTGTAGCTTCCCACTCATAATGTAGAGCCCCATATTATTTGGGCATCTACAGTATGTCATCCAGGGGGAAGAACATAAAGTACAGCCCTGCATCATACCTTCAGCGCTAGCAAGGCTGGTACAGCTCCAGGCAAACGGCAAGCAATCGAGTGATCATACAGTACAAAGGGAGATCAGTAGAGAGATAAGGGTCCATTAACGATCAAAGATCCAGACAGGCAGCAACAAGGCAACAGTAAAAAACGGTTGCAACAGTAAACAGAACAGCCTTTCCTGGACCTTTCTAATCTCAAACCAGGAAGTGTTTCTGCAGAGCATAATTGTATAGCCTGGAAAACTGAAGTGGGCATGAGCATGAGCATCACTCCCCAGCTTGAGAGGAGACAGGGAAAACCAGGCAAGGACCAACATGGACTCACAGACAGGATAAGCACAGACTCACAGTCAGGATCAGCACGGACTCACAGTCCTGATGACAGAATGAAAGGAAAAAAAGGAAAAAAGAACTCAACTTAAAAACAAGATAAAACATAGTAGAGTAAACATCAAATACAGGAAATTGCCAACATAGTAAAGTGAGGAAAGGTGCAAACATGGTGCAAAATAAAGATACAGTACACAAGACCTGCACAACTCCAGTCCTCGAGGGCCGCAAACAGGCCAGGTTTTCAGGATATCCCTACTTCAGCACAGCTGGCTCAATTAGTGGCTCAGTATGACTGAGCCACTAATTGAGCCAGCTGTGCTGAAGTAGGGATATCCTGAAAATCTGGCCTGTTTGCGGCCCTCGAGGACTGGAGTTGTGCAGGCCTGCGGCAATCACTACAGTGAGAACAGTTTTTCCGGCTACAGGGTTCTGTACTAAATCTCAGCTTTATTCCAGTTGTCTTTGTTCACCTTCTCCAAAGTAATAAACATTGAGAGGTTTTGTATGTTTATTTTAGATGGATTATAAGTACAATCCATAATTATAATATTTAAGAACAGACATATAAATAATTAGATAAAGTGCTTTGAAATGTAAATTATTTTGAATTAGACGTCTATAGTTCAGCTGCCACATAGCACAGAATGAGTTCGGAACGTTTGAAAATGTGCAGTGTCTTAAGGGGATTATTTATAATGTGAGGTGACTATATACTGATGTACTGTAGACATTTGTAGATAAAAGTGTATTACAAATGTGAAAACATTGGTCATAGAGGTATACAGTAAAATTCTACAGCTCCCATTTTTACATGACTGTGAAAATTTGTGAATTTAGTATGTTTCTGCTGCTAAATAAAGGCAGTTTGGGACGCACTGCTGCATATTGGCAAGACTAAAACAGCAAGATACTAGTTAAAAAGGAAAAATGTCTAATTCTAATATGTATCATAGAGGAAACAATAGTATTTCTGGGCATAGAATCCTATAATGCTCTTTATCTCTTTTCCAATGTTTTAAGGCAGTTTGGCTTTTTTTGCACAATCTGGGACCTATTTAGGTTTGTTAACCACAGAGAGCTGCAATTACGAATTGTGAATCCTTTTGTTGGTATATCCATTTAAGGATCATAACTGAGATCTTAATGCATTAAGCAGCATAAAGGAATTAAATGTTGAAATCACTCAAGTGCTTTTCTTTTCATAGAGAGGGCTGAAAAAAAGCAAATAGTAGAGCATTCAACTGGAAACCAGTTTTGATATTTAGCTGTCAGTGACTGCGGGAGCCACTTAGTCTAGGAACAAATCATAATTCATAGCAAACATTGGTATAGACCCAAGAAAGTTATAGAAAATGTGCCTCATTTTGTTGAAAACTGATCTCTTAAAAGCTGTTGTCAAAGAGAAATCCATAATAACAAGGTTTTGGTACAGTTTAAAACAACTTTTCATGTCTGGACCCAATGAAAATATGTATGCTGCAATGTAGACCAAATACTTTTTTACTTACCATATGTATCGTTACCCACCATTATTAACCACCAATGTTTCTTTTAGTAAGATGACAGAAACAAAAACACAATGTTGGGTGCATGTAATAATTACACTGCTCCATATGCTCTCTAACACTCTTCAAAATGCAAGAACAAAATGCATTAGACTCTATTAAGCTATTTAAGGTGTCGTTAGCCCAACTTAACATCACGTTAGGAGCAACACTGTATCCACAAAGGACAATAAAATAACATTAAGTCATGTTTTCTCCCATAAGAGCATAGCATCGAAATTACATTTCAATTTTATTATCATATCACCTGAACGCAGGTTAACGCAAGGACTTAACGTTACATTATTTAAGTGTCCCTGTAACTGAGGGGATCCCTAGGTTAAGGGGGGTACCCTAGTTAAAGCCCAGGTAGCCCAGAGCCTGAATTGGGTTCGTGGGTGCTCCAACCATAGATAAGGTTGTGAAGGAACTCTCAGAGTCCAGAGTCTAGTGTGTGGGGATTAAAGGGTGATAGAAATAAAAGTACACTTTTCTATTCTATTCCCCCTATCCAAGGCTTAGGGATGTATTAAAGTATATTTTATTAATACATTGTAATGTACTGTTGTGTACTGTAATGTGCTGGGACTTTTGGTACCGATGCCAATTTAAGAATACGTTAAAAAAATACAATCTAATGGTCACTAACCCCTTAATCACTTAGTGGTTAATAACCACTATTGTAATTAAGGGGTTAACCCACCCTCCCCACTACCCACCCGGAAGGCCTAACCACACATCCCAGAACCACTATACCCACCCTGTAACCATTGATTAGCATAATGGTACATCATACCCATATAATATAGACATGATAAGCCACTATAGCAGTCAATGGTCACCCTAATAAAAATACATGAAGGCCCAAAATAAAAAATAATAAAACATACACATGCACCTAAACACCACAAATCACTAGCCAACAAAACAATTAATGATTTTAACTAGTAACCAACAAAGCAACTAATTATTAAAACCACTAGCCAAAACATTAATTCAAACGAGGAGCCAACAAAATAATTAATTAATTAAAAACGCTAATCAATTGAAAAAATAAATAAAAACAAGCCATCCAAATTACAAACTATTTAATCTAAACAATCAAGAGAAATAGAAATAATAACACTCAATAAAAAACAAGCATGTGCCAAAAAATGTATTGGCTATCACTGTATTTATCTATACCCTAAAAGGGCACAGATTAATACATTAGTAGTCAATGGGCACAGAAAAACATCAAAAAAACAAATACAATAAAAAAACCTGTAAAAAAAAAACTTACATTCAATATTTTACTTACTGTATTGTATTGTATGTCTTTATCTATATAGCGCCATAAATATACATAGCGCTTTATAGTAGTAATACATGTTGTAATCATATAAATAACAAATAATATAAATAACAGGTCATGGAATAAGTGCTTCAGACATAAGAGTAACATTAAGGAAGAGGGGTCCCTGCTCCGAGGAGCTTACAATCTAATTTGTAGGTAGGAGAACGTATAGAGACAGTAGGAGGGAATTCTAGTAAGTGCGTCTGCAGGGGACCAAGTTTTATGTATCATGTGTCCAGGATTATCCACAGTGCTATTCATATGCTTCTTTAAGCAAATGTGTCTTAAGGCGGGTCTTAAAGGTGGATAGAGAGGGTGCAAGTCGGGTATTGAGGGGAAGGGCATTCCAGAGGTGTGGGGCAGTCAGAGAGAAAGGTTTAAGGCAGGAGAGGGCTTTAGAAACAAAGGGGGTAGAAAGAAGACATCCTTGAGAAGACCGCAAGAGTCGGGATGGTGCATAGAGAGAAATTAGGGCTGAGATGTAAGGAGGGGCAGAGGAGTGTAAAGCTTTAAAAGTGAGGAGGAGAATTAAGTGTGAGATGCGGGATTTGATCGGAAGCCAGGAGAGGGATTTCAGGAGGGGAGACGCGGAGACAGATTTAGGAAAGAGTAGAGTGATTCTGGCAGCAGCGTTTAGGATAGATTGTAGGGGAGACAGGAGAGACGCAGGGAGGCCGGACAGCAGGAAGTTGCAGTAATCGAGACGGGAGAGAATAAGGGTTGGTGTGATAGTTTCAGTAGACGAGTAACAGAGGAAAGGATGTATCTTGGTGATATTGCGGAGGAAAAAGCGACAAGTTTTAGAAACATTTTGAATGTGAGAGGAGAATGTGAGAGAGGAATCGAGTGTGACCCCTAGGCAGCGTGCTTGGGCTACTGTGTGAATGATCGTATTTCCAACAGTAATGTGGAAGGAGGTAGTAGGGCCAGGTTTGGGAGGAAGTATAAGGAGCTCTGTTTTTGCCATGTTAAGTTTCAGTCGGTGGATGGCCATCCAGGATGATATTCCAGAGAGACATTCAGAAACTTTGGTCTGTATAGCAGGTGTAAGGTCAGGGGTTGAAAGGTAGATTTGTGTGTCGTCAGCATAGAGGTGATATTTAAACCCAAAAGATGTGATTAGGTCACCTAGAGAGAGTGTGTAAAGAGAGAAGAGAAGGGGTCCCTGGGGTACCCCCACAGAGAGATCGATAGAGGAGGAGGAGGTGTTAGCAGAAGAGACACTGAAAGTACGATGGGAGAGGTAAGAGGAGATCCAGGATAGAGCTTTGTTCTGAATAACAAGAGTATGGAGAATGTGGAGGAGAAGAGGGTGGTCCACGGTGTCAAATGCTGCAGAGATGTCGAGTAATATGAGCAGAGTGTAATGACCTCTGTCTTTGGCAGCATGGAGGTCGTCGGTTATTTTAGTGAGGGCTGTTTCAGTAGAGTGAGCAGTGCAGAAGCGAGATTGTAGAGGGTCTAGAAGAGAATAGGTGTTGAGAAAGTGTAGCAATCGAGAGAATACAAGACGTTTAAGGAGTTTGGAGGCAAAAGGCAGGAGGGAGACAGGTTTAAAGTTAGAAGGACAGGTAGGGTCAAGCATGCTGTTATTGAGCAATGGTATCACGGTTGCATGTTTGAAGGAGGATGGAAAAGTACCAGAGTAGAGGGAAGAGTTAAAGATCTGTGTGAGCATAGGGATTATAGAAGGAGCAAGAGGTTTTAGGAGACGGGAATGAATGGGATCAAGAGGGCAGGTGGTAGAGGGAGAAGAGGAGATCAGCAGTGACACATCCTCCTCCGAGATAGCAGAAAAAGAGTTAAGAAAGGCAGGAGGAGAGTTAGGATGCGGTGTGGGATGGGAGGAGGCAACAGATGGGATGTTCTGACGTATGGATTTCAACTTTTCCTTAAAAAAGTCAGCAAAGCCCTGAGGTGAGATGGAAGAAGAAGAGGAGGCAGCCGAGGGTGGTCTGAGTAGAGAGTCAAAGACAGAAAAGAGTCGACGTGGGTTAGACTTGTGCGTGTTGATTAGTGATGAAAAGTAGATTTGTTTAGCCTGAGAGAGGGCAGAGTTGAAACAGGACAGCATAAATTTGTAGTGAAGGAAGTCTGCGTGCGTATGAGATTTCCTCCAGAGGCGTTCAGAGGAGCGAGTGGAGGAACGCAGCATGCGTGTGTTGGAATTTAGCCAGGGTATGGGGTTAGAAGGGTGAGGACGGCAGAGAGAAAGCGGGGCATGTAGGTCAAGAGAGGAGGATAAGGCAGAGTTGTAGTTCCTGACCAGGTTGTCAGGGTCTGAAGTAGAACTGAGAGAGGAGAGGGAGGAGCGTAAAGTGGAATCAAAAGCTGGTAGGTTAATAGAGCGCAGGTTTCTGCAAAAATGAGGGCGAGATGGAGAGGGGAAGAAGCGTGATAGAGAAAATGAGATGAGGGGATGGTCAGAGAGAGGAAAAGGAGAAATGGAGAAATCGGTGAGAGAAATTTTTTTAGTGAAAACCAGGTCTAGGTAGTGCCCATCTTTGTGGGTGCTAGCTTCAGTCCACTGTTGCAGGCCAAAAGAAGAGGTTAGAGAGAGAAAGCGGGAGGCCCAAGGAAGAGAAGGGTCATCAATGTGGCACTTGAAGTCCCCAAGGAGAAGAACAGGGGAATCTGAGGAGAGAAAGAAAGAGAGCCAGAATTCAAAGTGAGAGAGGAAGGCAGAGGGGGGATGAGTAGAGGTTGGTGGGCAATAGATGACCGCCACGTGGACTGGGAGATGAGAGAAGATCTGGACTGTGTGAAAGGGAAAGGGAAAAGCAAAAGAGGGGGGAATAGGAAGGGTTCGGTAATGGCAGAGAGAGGAGAGCAGGAACCCCATGCCTCCACCCCTGCCATCACAGCACGGAGTGTGGGAGAAGGAAAGGCCACCGTAGGAGAGGGCAGCTTCCAGAGCAGAGTCAGACTGAGAGAGTCAGGTCTCAGTTATAGCAAAGAGAAGCAGGGAGTGAGAGAGAAAGAAGTCATGCACAGAGAGGAACTTGTTAGAGAGGGAGAGAGCATTCCAAAGAGCACAGGAGAAAGGGAGAGAGGAGGGAGGGTGGCAAGGGATGGGTATGAGGTTGGAGGGGTTAACACCAGAAGGAGTAGAAGCGTGGCCCTCCGAATCCAGTGGTATCAGGAAGCTCTTCTACCGCGACATCGGTGACGTCATCAGTGAGTGCGGAGCGGAGAGTATTGTGCGAGCTGCTTCTGCCCAAGATACCAGGTTGTATATGGCTGGTCTAAGACTGCAGCGGGGGATTGTAGATTTCTACACCGTACTGCAGAGCTGTTCTGTTGCTTTGCTGACAACGCTGTAAACGTATTGATTGATGGTTTGTCTCCGGCCTGGAGGCTTGTCTGTCAGGACTCCACATGAGGGGAATCTGAGATAATATAGGGAATACTTCCAAGGGAGACCCACAACACATTCCCTGATTTAGGAGTCAGCTGCTATGTAATTTAGAGACACTGGCAGAATCCAGCTCTTAACTACTGGTGCAGTACTGCACAATTTCCTTCGAGATAGGACATAAACGCTTACCACATACAGGTTGGGTGTGTTAGAGGTCCTTTCCATGACTATGGTACACAAACACCACTTGTAGCATGCAAGAACGTGTGCACAATAGGAGGGTTATGCATTAGTCTGTGAGGATATACCAATAGGTATTTGTTGCTGTTAGCTGCGTGCTGACTATACTAGGTCAGATTGAGCACTCCACTCTCTGCACCCATTCCCTGTTCCTTTTAATAATTTGTACTTGTCTTTGCATACTGTTTAATAAACTATTTTTACTGTACAGTATATCACTAAATGGTATATGGGTTTTTTACCCAGGGATTGAATCTTTCCCAACCATTTAATAGTATAGGTGAGTGCAAATAGGAATTCTTTTGGGTTTTTCTTTTTAACACTTCCCTGCCTTAAGGTAAAATGAGACATCAAGGCCTTAAATATGGCCTATGACATCACATTTTTAGGTCACATGGTACAACTCCAATCTGATTGGATGCTGCATCGTGTGCCCACCTCTTTTTTTTTTTTAAGGATGTAACGTCATCTCTAAGGGAGGTATGTCACATCCTTTAAACCACATGGCCATATCACATGGCATTAGAGCCAATTGGATTGGAGACAATCCCATTGGTTGCTGTACTATGTGATAGGTTACTTAAGTTCAAAAGGATGTGACATCATCCCTTAAAGAAGATTAAGCTAATATAAGATAAACTAATCGGGGCTGCTAGAATAGCATGAGTTTGAAAAGCTGGTGTTAAGTGGCTAATAGCAAAAAAAAACAGATCACTTCACATCCAGCTTTTAGCTGTATTGGTCACACATCAAGAGCACTCCTCCAAATTATAAAAAATATAAGTACTGTTTATATTGGGTGAGTTTACCATACCACATGAACTGGATATGTATTTTAAAATGGTTTAATGCAGCATTCCTGCTTAATGGGGGGGGGGGAGGGGGAGAGATTTGTTTTAAAAAGGTGAGAAGCATGGGGTTATTGGAGCTAAACCATGTGATGCAGGACTTTTAAACAAGATTGAGATAACCAGGGCGGGGGGGAGATAAGGGTCCCCAGAGCTGAAATTAAGGCGGATTATCTCCGGAGGCAAAATGCTTCCCACGAAGATGGGAAATCGTTTATTTATTTATTTTGAAAGGGAATGATTCTTTAAGCTCTCCACACCCCAAAAATACGGTATTATAGCCATAAACATTTCTTCACTTTTGGCGCCCAAGTCTTGAGTTTGTTAACGTTTAAAATAGCGCATTTTTTACAGCGTGTTTAAAAAATAGCTAAAAGCAATTTGACTAATTTTGATCCTAGTCATCAAATTCTGATATCATATGATATACATCCAGAGCCAAAATGCACTGCTAATTAATATTGGCTACCCGAGGCTGACATTGGACCTATCTTATCTATGTACAGTATATAATGGGAATAATAAGCCATACCAATCTGGAATACTATAGGTGATAAAAAAATTGTTTAGCCAAACATTTTACAAGATATTCACCCCTTAGTAGCCCGAGTGATCAGCAAGTCATGAGTTTCCAAAATATGTAACTAAAACTCCAGTTTAAATGAAATATAATAAAAAGTTGAATATGTGCAGTACTGTATGCTATAAGTCAAAAGAAATGGTTAATATTGAGGAAACGTTGGGAGTGTGGTCATGTTGGTCTTTTTGCTTTTACATAATATGGAGAGATGGAAATCTGTGTGAAAACAGCTGTCTTCGCCTGGAAATGCACTTATCTGATTATAATGAAAGGGCTCCATCGATTCTTAATATCTGTATTGAAGACAGAGGTATGCTCATTGTTAAAAGTTTTAGTCCTGAGAATTACAGATGAAATATACTCTGCAGCCTATTCATACACCTCCCTTCCCTCCCTTCCACTATGTGAACGAAATAATGAATTAAAGATTTGTTGTACGAACATGAAAATGAGCACATTTAGGGGCCTATGCAGAGAGCAGCGAATTTTAAAATTGGCGAGTTTAATAAAAAGTAGCTTTTTTGGAGAGTTGTATTCTCCATATGCAGAAATGTGCGAATTCTGCTATGTTTAACATGAATGCGTGTGGCGAGTTTAAATTGGCGAGATGCGCGCTGCAGAAATGTGTTAAAAAAAATTCGCGCCTTTTTTTTTCCTTTCCTATGGCCGCGAGCGGCAGCTTCTTGCCAACTTTTCCTGGCGAGGCAAAAAGGAGACAATCGCGCCATTTTATTGGCGCGAACAGCCGCTAGATGCCGTTCGCGCCTCTCTGCATTAGGATATTTTTAAAACTGGCGAGATGGAGGTTCTCGCCAGCCGCGAGGCGAGTTTTAGAAATAGAAAAAAAAAATTGGCGCGTTTTTCGTAACTCGCCATTTTCTGCTGTTTTCTGCGCGAATTTCTCCAAAAAATGGCGAGTTTTGAAATAGCGCTGCTCTCTGCATAGGCCCCTTAGCCTTTTCGCTTAACATGGCAATGTAAGAATACATGACCATTGACAATAACCATATTCTATCTCCAGCCCATAACTTTATTTCTGTGTTGTACATGTAACAGTGTTTCCCCCACCCAATCGCAGACAGGGGCCATTGAAGGGTCTATGGTGCATATACCTGCTGGCAACAGGAGGGCTGAGTTGTCCGCCGATGGTAGTAGGGACACAGGAACAGGCTTCTGGTGTTCATACCCCACATATTTACTTAACAGTGCAGCGCCTCCATCTGCCTTAGATTCCAGGAACTGAAGGTGATCTTCCACGGTAGACCTTATTACCTCTGCCCCCAGTAAGGTCACGCACCAGGCAGGAGGTACTGTATATTGCAAACAGGAATGATTTATTACAACACTTCTGCAGTAACAGTTACTCAGCAGTCTTCTGCCAGATACAGTCTGTCATATTCACTGGACGATTGTCCCTGGACCGCCACTACAGGCCAAGGGCACCCGCAGCCATCCTAGCTCTTCCCCTCCTCCCTAGCAGAGGCCGAGGTATGGTCCACACTCACTCTCCCCTGAAGGGAAGAGCACATGGGTAGGCCCCAATCTCAGGCTCCCAATTGTGTGACTTGCCTTCCTCAGAGGGAAGGAACAACCACCAACTTTAGGACATTCCTGTTATTAAGTAAAGTCTGAAGGCAGGCACCCCGTTGTCCCAGCTACAACAGGATGTACCACCCTCTGCTGTCACTCAAGTGCAGTACCAAAGGTGAATGGAAAACCCCATACTAACTACTGGCAACCTGATAGTACCAGGGTTTACTGCCAGCCTATTGGATAGAATAGTAGCCAGGGGGTACCAGGCTACACTCTCCCTCTGGTGGATTCCCAACTACTCTGCTTGGTTCCTAAAGGTTGAAACCTGAACAAAACAATATAACAGTTCACATGATCATCCCATTAATATGCATGATATACTGTACATTTCAATGAATACAGTTCTCTGTGAAAAACAGCATGTCAGGTATTTGCATAAACACATACAAAATGGCTGTAATATTAACATAGGTTCCTCAAACATGGAGAACCTTCTCATCAGTAATAGTGCTCAAGTTTAGGCTTTCGCTCTAATGCGCCTGACTCATCAGTAATTGGGATGGAGAACACCCTCTTAGGATTTTGTTCTGAAATGTACTCCAACCTATCCATATACACTGATCGCCCTACCTTCCAAACTTGCACTAGATATGCTATCCTCCCATGTATGTTGTGAAAGGTACTTCGGTTGTGCTCGAGCACGTAAGCTTTTACAGCTTCCACTAACCATTGCTCCCGGTTGGCATCAATTTCCCACATCAACAGCTCAGGGACCTATGGATACTCGAACCCATGAGAACTCCGGTACTTCTGTAATATATGCCACTCAGCACAACTAATCTTAGTGAGCTGGCGACTTTCAGCTTTACCTGGCAATACCCAGTACAATGGTTCTTGAACCGGAGGTACATAATTTGCAGCAACATTACCCGTAGGCTGTATATGACCTGCTATAATGTCTGCTTCTATTCTCCTCATCTTTCATGCAGCCTCGTCAGGACTAAACACTCTTTCCGCCCACCAATCATGAACGATGGTCTCGGTCTTGAGTAAGAACCTTGTGCGGTCCATAAATGGTACATATCCCTGAAACCCATAATGCCACCATGGTAGGGGACTAGCGGACTTTGTTACAGCAAACCATGTCTGTGAGGTAGTGTCGGTGGAAGTAGAAATATCAGATGTGACAGACATAGCATAATGACTAAATCCACTATTTACACTGCACATCTACAGTTATGTCCGGAAATAATTGGACACTGACACAATTTTCATAATTTTGGCTCTGTACGCCACCACAATGGATTTAAAATGAAACAACCGAGATGCAATAGAAGTGCAGACTTTCAGCTTTAATTCAAGGGGTTGAACAAAAATATCATATGAAACGTTTAGGAATTGCAACCATTTTCATACACAGTCCCCTTATTTCAGGGGCTCAAATGTAATTGGACAAATTAACATAATCATAAATAAAATGTTCTTTTTTAATACTTTGTCGAGATTCCTTTGCAGGCAATGACTGCTTGAAGTCTGGAACGCATGGACATCACCAAACGCTGGGTTTCCTCCTTTGTGATGCTTTGCCAGGCCTTTACTGCAGCTGTCTTCAGTTGTTTGTTCGTGGGTCTTTGCGTCTTAAGTTTTGTCTTCAGCAAGTGAAATGCATGCTCGATCGGGTATAGATCGGGTATAGATCAGGTGATTGACTCAGCCATTGCAGAATATTTCACTTCTTTGCCTTAAAAAACTCCTTGGTTGCTTTTGCAGTATGTTTTGGGTCATTGTCCATCTGTAAAGTGAAGCACCGTCCAATCAACTTTGCTGAATTTGGCTGAATCTGAGCAGGCAATATATCCCTATACACTTCAGATTTCACACGGCTGTTTCTGTCTTCTGTCACATCATCAATAAACACTAGTGACCCAGGGCCATTGTAAGCCATGCATGCCCATGCCATCACACTGTCTCCACCATGTTTTACAGATGATGTGGTATGCTTCGGATCATGAGCCGTTCCAAGCCTTCTCCGTACTTTTTCTTCCCATCATTTTGGTACAGGTTGATCTTGTTTCATCTGTCCAAAGAATGCTGTTCCAGAACTGGGCTGGCTTTTTTAGACATTGTTTGGCAAAGTCTAATCTGGCCTTTCTATTCTTGAGGCTTATGAATGGTTTGCACCTTGTGGTTAACACTCTGTATCTGCTCTTGTGAAGTCTTCTCTTTATGGTACACTTGAATAATGATATGCCTACCTCCTGGAGAGTGTTCTTCACTCAGCAGGATGTTGTGAAGGGGTTTTTCTTTACCAGGGAAAGGATCCTACGATCATCCACCACTTTTGTCTTCCGTGGACGTCCAGGCCTTTTTGTGTTGCAGAGCTTACCAGTGCGTTCTTTTTTTCTCAGAATGTACCAAACTGTTGATTTGGCCACTTATAATATTCCTGCTATCTCTCTGATGTATTTTTTTTTTTTTTTGCAGCCTAAGGATGCCCTGTTTTACTTGCATTGAGAGCTCCTTTGACCGCATGTTGTAAGTTCACAGCAACAGCTTCCAAATGCGAATGCCACACCTGGAATCAACTCCAGACCTTTTACCTGCTTAATAATGATGAAATAACGAAGGAATAGCTCACACCTGCCCATGAAACAACTTTTGAGTCAATTGTCCAATTAATTTTGGTCCCTTAAAAAGAGGGGGCCATATATTAAAGCGATGTAATTCCTAAACCCTTTCTCCAATTTTGATGTGAATACCCTCAAATTAAAGCTGATAGACTGCACTTTAAGCCCATATTCATTATTTAACCGTAACTTGAATTTATTTTGGTACACAGCCGAAATAACAAAACTTGTATCAGTGTCCAATTATTTCCGGACCCAACAGTACATCATCATCAACAATATGACTTTCATCGGCAATATTATTATCATCGGTCAACATCGTATTCCCGTAAGACCAGTCCTTCCAGTCTGAAGAGGGATTACGAGTCCTCTTTTTTGAGTAACTTTCTATCGCGGCTCTATCAGCTTCCTCAGGCGGCAACCCGCTCTGCGACAATCGAGTAGCAGGGGTTTCCGGGTCAGAAGAACGACAAGAGTCCCAAAATCAGTCATACTGGTTGAGAGCAAAGGGGCCTTGATAATATCCAAGTCCTGGACAGTTAAATTCCCGGGACCCGACACTAAAGTTATACTCAATATTAGTTGAGCAGCAATAGGTTTTAGCCTTGGTGTGGAACTTTGCAAGTAGTCCCGGTACTATGCCAGAAAAGCAGGGGTAGGCACATCCGGACACACCGGAGTTGGATCATCTTTTTGGGCTAGACCTGCATTCACTCAAAGAGCAAATGAATGCCATCTGAGCAACAGAAGGGGTAGCAGTACTCACCAGAGCGGGAATCGAAGGCTTCCCATCCGCCCCAGCGGTTTCTATCAGCAGGACGTCATCTCCGGCAAGTGACACAGGATCCTGGCACTTGTCCAGATCCTTCACTGGAAGGGCGTCAACATCCAGTCGTTGCATAGAGGTGGGTTTGTCTTTATCGACTTCTGCCACGTGGACATTTGTACCGGAAGGCACCTTCATCGGTATCGGAGACTCGCTGACTAGACATTTGGTCACCTCCACTATGGGTAGGCTCATCCGCCTCTCAGGTCTCACAGTTGCGGTCATCAGTAAAGGGCTTCGCTCTCATACAGAGTCGTTGACACCATTCGGTCCGTCCTTAGTCTCGGTCAGCATAGTCGGCAGTGGCCGAAACACCACTGAAGACTGGCGGCTACTGGTGCAGGACGAGGGTAGGGTCACATCCGCAGGGGAAAGACACCAGATCATTTCCTTGTCCACAGTGGCTATTGGCAAGGCCTCTCCAGGCCCCAGCGCCTCTGGGAACAGCGGTGCCTCATCATCCCAGGCAGTCACCTTACCTGACATCTCGTGGGCTAGCCAGTAGCGGCCGGTCTTCAGTGGTTCACCAACCGTCTCTGGTTCCTCGGCAGGGATTGGGTCTGGAACCGTCTCTGCTTGTTCTGTTGTCATCATCAGGATACTCGAATCTCCTTGGGCCTCATCATGGGCTCACTGGTCCTCCGAAGCCTCCATGGGTATGGTAGATTGTTGCGTATCATCAGCAGGCTCGACCACCCAAGTATTGGGGTCGGTCGCGTCTCTCTTGGTGAACTCCGTAGGCCTCATTAGCATAGGACTCAGGAATGGTGCTCCGCAGTGGACACACAGCTCCCCATACCAGGTCGCCACCTGGGAAGTCGCACTTGGGACAGAGGCATTGCAGGTTTCCTCTTCCCTTCCACAGTTACCACCAGGAGTCCTCCCGGTAGGCGGTAGTGGGTGAATTCCATGTCGCTGGACATAATCAGTGTTTGCTGAACACAAGGGCACAGGAGCAAAAGGTAGCTCACTCCTTTCATTCGCCAGGCTCCAAAGACCTGAGGGTGTGGTCCGCTCCATCCGGTACCTCCCTTATTCTCCAAAGTTTCTAGGCATTGGTTATCAACGTGTCCCCTCGCTCTGGTTGAGATTAGAGGAGGGACACTCATTGACGTAGATGGGGCGTAACTCTGGCTATTGCCTGAGCCAGTCACATCGCTTGGATGGGCTTCTGGCTTTCGCACCAAATCTATGCAGAACTTTGCAGCAAGGCATACAGTTCTTTTGCAAATAGCACGTGCGCTCTCAAGCTTTGGCTGCAGATGCCATTTTAGCTCATGTAACTCATGTGGCAGATTCCCGGGCAAGAGAACCTCCATTTTGGGTACAGTTCTTTCACAGACCACGCTGTGACCATGAATCCGGTAGGAATCCGTTCCTTGAGGTTCCTCACAGCACATAGATTGGCAGTCTACCAAGATTAGGTTGTACCCCAGGCTAGCAAAGCTCCATCTCGATATGCTGTACACGATCTTAGTCCATTACAAGCACTCTGTGGTTCCATAGTCTTGCTACTGGCTAGTGGTACTCTGGGCTTCTTCACTATGCAGTATCCTTATGCCGCCCCTTCTTGGCTGCCGGTATCGCAGACCCTTCCTTCAGTGGCTCCTGGGGCTTCCAGATACACACCTTTCTAGGTATCTCAACTATCCGCCTTAGGGCGACTTAGAACAGCAATAGCCTTTGTGTCTCCAGACCATTCACCCGATATGGCAGTCTAAGTCATAGTTTCCTGGAGGGGAAAGTGGTCCCTGGTTATTGTATGCTGGGGTCCTCTGAACACTATACCTAGCCTCCCGCCTTCTTTATTACTTGCTCTGGAAGTGTACCTTATTACTTCCAGCTTTGTTTCACTGAAAGCCTGTCCTGTTACAGATCTCAACAGCGCCTCCAAATGTAATGGTGTTTCCCCCACCCAATCGCAGATAGGGGCCATTACAGGGTGTATGGTGCATTTATTTGCTGGCAACAGGAGAGCTGAGTCGTCCGCCGATGGTAGTGGGGACACAGGAACAGGCTTCTGGGGTTCATACCCCACATATTTTCTTAGCAGTGCAGCAGCTCCATCTGCTGTAGACGCCAGGAACTGAAGGTGATCTTCCACAGTAGAACTTATTACCTCTCCCCCAGTAAGGTCACGCACCAGGCAGGAGGTATATTGCACAACAGAAACGGGTTTATTACTACACTCTGCTGTAACAGTTACTCAACAGTCTTCTGCCGGATACAGTTTGTCAGTATTCACTGGATGATGGTCCCTGGACCGCCACTTCAGGCCAAGGGCACCCACAGCCATCCTAGCTCTACCCCACCTCCCTAGCAGAGGGAGAGGTATGTCCACACTCACTCTCCCCTGAAGGGAAGAGCACATGGGTAGGCCCCAATCTCAGGCTCCCAATTGTGTGACTTGCCTTCCTCAGAGGGAAGGAAAAACCACCAACTTTATGGCGGTCCTGCCCTTAAGTACAGTCAGAAGGCGGGCACCCCGTTGTCCCAGCTACAACAGGATGTACCACCCTCTGCTGTCACTCAAGTGCAGTACCAAAGGTGAATGGGAAAACCCCATACTAACTACTGGCAACCTGATAGTACCAGGGTTTACTGCCAGCCCATTGGGTAGAATAGTAGCCAAGGGGTACCTCGCTACATACATTTTTAATTATTTTTAATTATATTGATTTTTGTGACCTTAAATAAAGCCATTTATATCCAGTGCAATTGCATTTCTAGCATGAGGAGGGCAACTAAAATTGTGAGATGATTCACTTGGCACAAAGAAAAGCTGCTCATCTAAAACACCTTTTTTCGTATTGCAGTATTTTTGAATTTATGGTATTTTTGAATGTTCTACTAATCTATTTAGAGACAGAGATCATCATCTCTGTGCTTTGCCCAGATGGTGTGAGAACCACATGGTATGAAATGTGAGAGGTTAAATCCCTTTTACTGTACATTATACTAATTACTGCAGATCCACAGAGGTCCTGGCACATGCACAACCATGTGTATATCTGCCTTACCTTTGCCTAAATCTGTCTCAGTTACTGGCATAAAATAGATCAAGAAAACTTGATCTCGTGTTATTTCAACCTGTGTGCACAAACAAAACAGTGTCCTTGTACGAAAACAAAAACTAGCGTTGTGTAGTATATAATGAGAAAAAGAAAAAAAACGTTTTCATTAGTGATATAAAGTTCTGACGTAGCAACATTTTTTACAGGTACAAGAGTTCATTCTTAAAAGTTTTTGCTCAAATGATTGCTCATGTAAAGTATGTTAAGGTGTTGTTAATGAGAAATAATTGGCATGTTGACTCAGTTGAGCATCTCTTAGATGTACTGCTTGACTCTAGGATTCATGCCAAGAAAAAATATGGCATTGCTTCTCATATCAACTAATAAATACTCTAAATATATGAATCCGTCTTTTTGTAAAAAAATAAATATATACCTGTATGCATTGAAATATTTGTATTAAATAGAAACTATACAATATGTCTGAGAGAAGTATCTCATTTTATTGATTGACTGCATTAATACAGAATGATGGAGTGAAAAGGGTTTATTCCTTAAACCGGGCCAGAGCATGTGATACTTGAAAACGATAAGATGCTGTAACCTGCTGAAGTTTTTAATGCAAAAACTTGGTAAAATCTTATCTGTATGCAGTTTTGTGTGAAAAGATAGAAAAACTGTGTGAAAAGGAAACCCTAATATTTACTGACAAAGAAGTCGCTCTTAAAAGAGCAATCCTACAGTATCAAATTGATTTTATGGCCGTGATATGTATTTAGGTTAAAGACAGGTGATGCCTTAAAAAAAAAAATACAAATAGACGCACTGCACAAGGGTTTTTCTTTTTATATATTTTGATAGCTTCCCTTGGAAATGTCTCTAAAACCTGCAATGACAAAATAAAGGTGGATTTTAGAGATCTTACTTCTACTTTACTTATCCTGCCTCCTTAATAAATATGTCTGATAAGGGATACAATATGTGTGATTACCTTATTTTTGGGTGGAAGACCAAATCAAGTCTCATTTTGACTGCCTACTGAAAAACAAACTTAGCAACACTATAAAACTTTACAAAAAGATTAATGTTAAGAGTTTTTGCACTTCATACAGCTACCATTGAGTTTACCTTTTTTTCTAGCAAAATGCATATATATTTTCTGCAAACCATTCTCTCTGGCTCTCTACAGTATATTCTAGATCCTTTGATGAAAAACACCAGCATGAGAAACGCATAGGGATTGGATGAATGTCCAGAGAAGTCACTTCCGACTGCCTAATCTGAAGTGAGGCCAACACATTGCCAAGCATTAATAGTCAATGTACAGGAACACTAAATGCAGGCCAATTCAGGTTACATGACACTGTATACAATGCAATTGTTGACATATTCTGGCAAAAGTAAAATTTGCAAAATTGACATTTTTCAAAAACTCAAAATGTACTAGAAATTTGCGAAAACATGTTCGGAGACTTTTGCAAATTTTAAGTCAATAGGCTGCTTTAGTAATTATTATTTTAGAGACATAGAAAAGTAGAGCATAATATTGGTCCCAAAGATGTGCCACCATGTCCTGGGATAATAACTCAGCCTATCATAGCATTTCCACAGGGTTTAATGGCAGTGACCAAACCACCAAGAATATCTGTTAATTACATGTTATATATGCCAGCACTTTCGGGTTTTACTAATATTTTTATTTAATTTAATTGGTGTTTCAGTTCTATCTTGAACTTTATCAAGACAGCAGATAGTTACAGGTTCTGGATAGAATCAAAACGTTGATTATTAAGATTGAAATAAATTAAATAGAACTAGAAGAAATCAAAGACTGTCCTTGTGGCCAGAAACAATGGATGGAACCTTTTGAATGAAATCAATAGGTGAATGAAGATGGGATAGAGCGCATTTGTAAGAAACAAGATAATCTTTCAAGGGAATCTTCAACTGTGCCTCAACAAGATAGATTTTAGACCAGCGTATCCTGCCTGTGCTAACGTACTGTACAGATGAGAAACTCTGACCCTGAATGAGAAGATGATTCAGAAGCTTCAAACAACTCAAGGAAGTATAGAGTGATGTACAGTATGTTGGGTATTAACCGAAGACACATGAACAATAATGAATGGGCTCAAAACCAAACAAACGTTTATGACATCATCACAAAGGTGAAGAAATTAAAATTGCAGTAGGCCGGTCATGTCGCAAGAATAAATTACCATGGTTAAACAAAGATAGTACTTGACTTGATTCCAAGTGAAATTAAAAGACCAAGATGGGAGGATGAAATCAGAAAATGTGTTGGAGCTATGTGGAGAAGAGATGATTGCCACAGGCGTACCTGGAAGATCATTTAGAGGCCTTCATCAAGCCATGGATCTACAAGGGTTGACGATGATTGTGAGATATATATAAAAACATATATTTATACTACTGCAACATGTCTCACAGCACAGTACAGAGTGGAAACCTATATAGAAACGTGTGTATATATATATTCAAACAATATATAAAGCAAATTAAAAACTTAGTTAAGTTTCGCCACTTGATCAAACACGTCCCCTCACCGCCGATTAGAGCACAGCAAGATCTGCAGAGTCCCCCCTCCTCCAACTAACCCGGAACACCATGTGGTTGTCAAACCGGAAGTGCACCAGGAGCCGACTGATAGGGAGAAACTGATCCTCTCACTGGAGCCGCTGCCTAGCGATAACAGTGCTCTCAATTGTTTCTCTTTGGGGAGGTTCAAATGCTAAACTTATCCCACACTTAAAAGCAAATAACTTCTTGTGGGTACAGTGTAATAACCCTCTACGCGTTTCGCGCTATGTTGCGCTTCTTCAGGAATATATATATATTTGTTTCCACTCTCACTACTCAAAGGGTCGTTCTTATTTACTGAATACCCACCCCCATTGTAGAATATATATCCAGTTTAACTAAATGCTTTGCCCTACACAGGGTTTAAGATTAAGGTTTTAGGATTTAACAAAAATAAAATGTATAGTCCCCATTTGCTAAGCAGTGTGAATCCATAAGATATGCTCTTGGGACAGAAAAATCCTAACAGAACATTTATTTGAATGGGATAGCATGGTATGAAATAGATCCAATTAGTAAATATGGGCCTACGCTATGGGCCTACACATCTTGTTTTTAACCACAGGGACTCATGATGATTGTATAAGTGGCCCACATTTTGAACCCACAGGCATATATATATTCAATACCAAACCCCTAAATGACATCTAATCCTTAAAATACATAACATTATCATACTGTAGAAAAACAATATTTTGGGGTATTGATTGAAACGCTTGTTTACTGTACATGTGACTTAGCACAAATACTGTACAATACAGTAGATGCCAAAGAAATATTGCACCATTGTTACAATGTAAAAATTGACGGTAGAAAGACACAGCGCATATCTCCTACCTAGAAAATAAAACTAAACTTCTGTGCAGTTCACTGCCAATAATAAGATTACTTCCAAATACTGTAAATGTACTAGCTGCTAATGTGTTACTCTTATAAAACTACATGCTTTTAGTGAAACAATATACATTTTTGTCTCAGTAAATAGAGTAAAATTCATGTCAATTAATGTAACAAAAACAGGGCAGAAAGCCATTTAGTAGATGTGTCCATTCTTAGATTCATTATAACTGCAGTTGCTGAAGGTCGCTTAAGAAATAACACTATTCTTGACTGACCTACAATATGTAAGGATTATTTTCTGTGATTCATTAAATCTGTATAGTGCAGTGAATGTTTCTGTTGTTGTTTTTTAAACAGCACTGTGGTGTCTCCTTTTAACTTTAATATTCTGAAAAGGTCAAGGATTTCAATTTTCAGCCTTCCAAAAAAAAAAGATTTTCTGTGTATCTGTGTCTTAGTAGTAAAATGCATCATGTTGCTAAATGTAGTATGAAGAATTGGTCTTATTGAGAAAGATTTGTGCTAGGACATGTTGCTTACTGTACTGTTATGATAAAACAAATTTCTGATTCCAGCCCGAATCAAAGTAAATGTGAGAGGCTATTGCAGGGAGTCATTCTGGCTCGCTATGTATTAAAGTGCCCTTCACTCACCTGCGACATCCAAATCTAACTGCTGTGACTGGCGTTGAGTCATGTAAACCAGTATTGTGTGAGCAGTGGGCAGCTGGAGCCCTCGGAGAGTTTTCTCTTGTCAGAGATGAATCAATCATCTCGAAAGATGTCAGCATCTGCCCAAACCATTTTATATTAGAATAAATGGCAGATGGTGGTGTTTTTATATTTAATCAGTTCCACCAAATGCAGTTTCATCTCTTACACAACTAAACCATCTGCAGTGTGTAGGTGTACGGCTCTTGCAAAGTGCTCACCATTGAACCTTTTCATTTGAAAGGTAATGCTATACATTATTTAACATTTGTTGACAAAAGATAGTTAAGCAGATTTAAAAGGCTGCAGAAATCCCCCGTTCTCATCAATTCCTATTTTTTGTTTGTTGCTAAATATTGGTCTTTTCTGTACTAAAGTGCAGCCTTTATATTATGCTGATATTAAGATTAAAATGATAATAAAAACTTTCACATTGTTGAATAATTTATACTGCAGGTCAGGTAGATAGAATAAGAAATGCAATGATTCTCTTGATTATTTTTTGCTTTCATACAGTAGTTTATTTTTTAATTCTGTTTTCTCTGCATTTATGGGTATTTACATACTTATTGAAAGCATAAATGAATACCAGTTTTGATACATATGGCATGTTATTATTTCTACTAACACATGTCATTGCCATATTATTTGTGGGTGGGATGGAGTATGAATAATGAAATTCATGTTTGTCCCTGCTTCACCCTGGGATGGTATCAAAATGTAATGAAAAAAATAATTTATACAATCTAAAGTAACCAAGGAGAACCTATAACCCCTTATATATGAATTGCAAGAAAATAGAATTCTATGTAACATTGCGGGTGAGCTTATCTTTGTTGTGCAAGTTTCCTTAAACTGTTCTCCCAGCCTTGTAAACGGCTCTTAACCAGGGCTAAGCTTAATGGACCCTTAACACCCCATGAAAGATAAGCACATTTTCTTTTGGTTGGCGTTCTTTTGGTCTTAGTGGTGCTCCATGGCAAAATGTAAAGCAGGAATTAATTTAGGGCACATAGACATTTAGGAAAGGTTGGGAATCAGGGGGCCACTGAAGCTGAATAGCACCAAAAAAAGTTTATTTCTCACCTACTGTATGTTGAAAAATGGGGTAAATTCTGAACATTAGCCATTTGCCAAAAGTTGCCTGCAACATATTATCATATGACTTTTCCACATGTCTGACAATTTAGCCATTTTTTTCTATTGTTTTTCAATACTTTATGTGGAACTTTGTAAACATATATAGCATGTTTGCTTTTGCTGGTTAATAATAAAACAAACTTTGCTAAACTATTTCACTTCTGCACTAATTTCTCAAAATGTAATTTAAAAGTGTATCAAAACGTTTGCAAACCTTTGCTCAGTGTCTTTCTTAATTTCCATCCCTAATATTTACTACAATACTGTATATTTGACTAGGAAATGTAAATTCATATGTACCTCCTAATTTCAGGGGAGAGATGGCTGCAATGTTTCAAAACAACATCACTTACAGGCCCATATTCACAGAGGTCCGTCAAGTCAGGGCTCCTAAATTCCCTGAGCTTAACGGTGACCCACAAAGCTAATTATATGCACAAACGACGTCTGTTAGGATCCTCATTGGAATATGGCTAAGGCTGCGGAAGCCAGCATATGCGGGGATAAGACACGATAGCGCTAGCTGTCCGTACCATGTTAGCCATATTAAAATGAAGGTACAAGGTATATATTGCAATACAGTATATACCTGGCATCTGGCTTCAATAAATATGTATTAATCCCTTAGAAGACATATTTGTCATGAAGTATGCATCATTCATTACTCCATGGTCACTAAGGTAGCCAAGGGGTTAATACAGCCGCCTTAACAACCTTTCTACCCATTGTAAAGCATAGAGGTACACTCGCTATGACATACAAGGGGTTAACCTCCGATTGAAGCCCCCTGGTGGCCTAGCCTCTCTCTCCTGGGCACATACCCCTAAAATCCACCTCCCTACCTCTACCCAACCAACAAACCCAACTCCCTCTCTACCGTTCCACACATTAGCCTTACTGGCCAATGCTAGCTAATAGGGTCAATGGCCAATATAAATACAATATATACTTACACCAAAAATCAAATATTAAACAAAATATGCTCCAGGAAGGGAGGTTAAGCCACAAGAGGGGCTTAAAGGGGGGACTTAACCCCTTGTATGATTGTACCTCTATGCCATAAAATAGGAAGTACAGTAAGGTTGTTATGGTGTTTGCATTAACCCCTTAGCTACCTTAGTATTTTGCCTGATCGAGGGTAATCACTGTGACTTTCTACACTTTATTGTTAAGCCAGTATAGGAAGCCAAAGTTGGCCACTTCAGCACTCTGTACAAGGCCAAATAAATTGTTTGAACCTGCCATTACAGTAGGTGCTGGAAGCTGGAAGCACCTAATGGCAGGTTTAGCTACGACCTAAAAAAATAGACTTAAGTCCCGTGTTAACTTTAACAGCCTACTGTGTATTATCCATTGAGATGTAATTGAGTCTTGTGGATCTGGACCATAATGGGTGTACAATTACCAATTTTTAACCACCTTTACAAATACAGAGGAATTGTGAAGATTGTCGCAGACTGAGCCACTGATTGAGCCACCTGTGCTGAAGCAGGGATATCCTTAAAACCTGACCTGTTGGGGGGTCTTGAGGACTGTCGTTGAGGACCCCTGTTTTAGTCTATAAAGTATAGTAAAGTTGACAAATATGTTCATAAATATAGTAAATAAATTCTATACTAAACTATGCCTTTGGTGATATATCATATGATGCTTAATATATTCACACGCTGCACTTCCATATGGAGCAGATTATAATTCTATGTTTCAATAGAATTCTGCTGACAGACTTATAAGCACTTTGTGCATATCCATATTATAGTTTAGAAAGATTATTTACAATCTATAAATTGTCTTATTCATTGGGTTATTTTTCATTAATTATTAAACACATTTGTATGTACAGTATGCAGGTATTCATCTCCTCCCTGGTGAAGTCTCAGGTAGTCGCCCCAAATCCTATTTGTAAAGAAGTGTATGTGGGTATCCACACTCCCTGGAACATGGCCTCCAGGGGGTCGCCCCACAGAATAGCAAGTCCATATGAGGGTATCCACACTCCCTGGCATTCTGACCAGGGGGTTGCCCCAACATAGAAATGTCTTTTACTGGGTAACCCCCCCCCTGGGGAAGCTTCAGGGAGAGATTCCCTTGTCTTCTCTTCAGCTGAAGAGCATGTCTGCTGCTGCCTATGCTGCATAACAAAGTCCAAAACTGCTGTTCTGTCTGCTGTCTGCTGAAAACCTGTCCTGTTGGTAAAACCTGTCCTGGGAGCAGTTCTTTCACATCTCAGCAGTGCCTCCAAATGTAGCCCATCTACCCCTGCCCTTAAGTGAGATAGGGGTGGTTATGCCTTTTCTTGCTACGCTGTGTGATGGTGCATACCTGTTGGTAACAGGAGGGCTGAGTGCTCTGCGGTGGTGTGGAGAGAAACAGGACAGGAGGGACAGGTTACCTTGTTATCAGTAGGTGCAGCGCCTCCAGCCAGCAGGGATCCTATGGGGGTGTTCAGGGGATGGGCCCCTACTGACATTCCTCCATACAACAGAGACAGTTACAGACAGCATTGTCTTTTCTGATGGTTTATTATAGGCAGCTCAACATGACAGAGAAACAGGCATTCTTCATATCTGTAGCTTCAACATCTCCTGTTACTCTTTCTCCTCATAGTCAGAGCCCTGACTCAGGCCTACTCCTCTTTCCTCCCATCCCCTCATGGGTGGGAGGAAGAGACTCCTTTCTTCTCCTATAACTCCATTCTTTGGACTGAACTGAACAGAACAGACTGATAATTTGGGAGGATGTCAGAATTTATAATCTTTGGGGAGTGTCTGTAACTCTGACTCATAGCAAGCCAGATCTGGCTACTGATAGGCCCACACATACAGGGTGTGTTCCAACCAGTATCCACCCCTCAGATTGACATCCTCAGAAGTTACTAGGCCCGTCCTTGGATACTGATTACATCATCCAAGGCTGTAATACACACACAGGCCTATGGAAGGAATGAACCTTTCCACTGCCTGCACTAACAGGACTGACAGAGGAACGGCCCAGGAAAAAGAAGTAGCTGCCGGAAAGCTAGAGAGAGTGTGTGTGTGTGTGTGTGTGTGTGTGTGTGTGTGTGTGTGTGTGTGTGTGTGTGTGTGTGTGTGTGTGTGTGTGTGTGTGTGTGTGTGTGTGTGTGTGTGTGTGTGTGTGTGTGTGTGTGTGTGTGTGTGTAAAAAACTAAGGACCTATCATGATAAAAAACTAAGGACCTATCTTGAGCTGTACTGTAACTCAATAGAGGAGGATAATATTATGCACCAGACTCACTTATGAATGGGAAACTAACTGTATCAGGGGAGAAGAGCAGGTGATACAACTAGCAAACAAGTTACCAATAGAACTCCAGATGCTATGCGTAGCTAGTGAGGTGAATCCAGTGAATGTTTGATATTACTTGAAGAAGCTTTGTTTGATCTCACCCATTTGTAGCCACAGGCAGTCCGTCAGCTATGTTTCCTAGTCCTAGGAAACCACAGGATGATGATATGTCTTTTCGCTCACAAACAGCAGCAGCCCCGATAGAAATGGTGGAAGGAGGGAGGGGTGGGGGAGGCAAAAAAAAAACAGCCAGATCACAGTACATCTGCGTACTTTCACTACGTGATGACCTCACCCTCCTTAGTTAGAAGCCTCACTTCAGCTCTGCTGGCAGGATGGAATCAAACACCAGCCTTGGTGTTCCTTCTGATCTCTCATTCCTCTGTGTCTCTTGCAGGGAATCCTCTAAACAGCTGATAGGTGTCTTAGTATGCAGACATTAACCGTACACATTTTGTCAGAGCGTATTCTGACTTCATCAGGATATTGTCCAAAAGGTAGCAGAAACATTGTATTTTGGGACAGATCCACCAAATATGGGCCATATCTCCAACACCTCCACAACCACTCCAACAGAAATTCGTGGTCTCTGGGTAAATCTGCCTCAACCTCTGGGGCATCAGATACCACCTGTAAATAACTTTATAAATATTTTCTTTGGATATTGTGCATAGTGATGTATTCGTTGCATTGGTCCACATAGTTTTCCAGTCCTCCCAAGAAATCTCCACCTGGAAATCTTGGGCCCATTGAACCATATATCGATATGTATACAGGGAGCATTAAATTCACGAGAGCTAAGAAATTGATAAATATTTGAAATACTGTAAGTCCCCACTGATAGTTTCTATTCCTGCATAATTATTCGAATACTGTGCACTCTGAGGAAGACGCAGCTGGGAGCAGCAGCCTAAGATAGTGAGAAACCTACAGAAATCTGAACATCTCTTCTCCTGTGAAAGAGTATCTCTGACAAAAATCATCAAAATGTAGTAATTTACCTCTCAAAAGCATATCTCCCACATCTCTGATATCATTAACCTTCCATAGATCAAAAATACCAGTGGACCAGCCCGGGCCAAAATTCGGGTTATCAAAAATAGGGGTACATCTCAAAAGAGCTTAAGCTTGTTGACAATTGGTTTTGGCCTTATTCCAAATCTTTATAGAAAATGTTATTACTGACAAGTCAAAAAGGTCTGGGTTTAGACCCTTTGCCGGCTTATTATTCCATAACAGGGCCGGGAGTGCCCCTGATTTAATAGATCTATTTTCTATATCAACCCACCGGTATTGACCTTCCCGAGCATGCCAGAAAACCACCTATTTCAATTGAGCAGCTAAATAATCTTTCTTATCAGGAACCGCTAGGCCCCCTCTTTCTCTGGGTGCGAGCATAACCGATCTTGGCACAATAGGTCTTTTGTTACTCCAAATAAATTACATAATTTTATTCTGTAAATCCTTTAGAAATTTTGTTGGGATAAAAACTGAAAGTGTCTGAAAACATTAGAGCAGTTTCAGGAGAATTTTCATCTTGACTGATATAATATGACCAATCCAGGAAATTTGGTTGCCATTCCAAAGTAGGAGATCCCGTTTTAATTTAGTGAAAAGTTCTGGGTAGTTATTTTTATAAAGAGATTGAAAATTTTATGTGAGGATAATCCCCAAATATTTCAATCTCACCTTATTCCAATGGTAATTAAAATTTAATTTGATTCGTTTAACCTCGGAGTCTGGTAAAGTTAAATTTAAAACCTTTGATTTAGTCAAATTAATTTTATAACCTGAGAACAAACCAAACCTAGAGATCTCATCTAGTAAATTGGGAAATGAGGTCAGGGGGTTAGAAATTGTCAGGATTATATCATCGTCGAAATGGGATAATTTGAAACTTTCCTGGCCAATCTGGATACCCTTAATATTGGGGTTTTTCCTTATTTTAATTGCAAGTGGTTCAATTGTTAATGCGAAGAGCAGGAGAGATAAAGGACACCCCTGTCTGGTCCCGTTACTGATTTTGATTTGATTTTGTCCCCCCCCCCGGCATTTTTACAGAGGCTGTTGGAGCATCATATAGAGCTTGGACCCCTCTTAAAAATGAGCCTGAAAAGCCAAACCCCACCATAGTTCTATCTAAAAAATACCAATTAATTCTGTTGAATGCTTTTTCCGCGTCTAGACTCAGCAACATCGCCTTGGGTTTAGAAAACTGAACTTAATCAATTAAATTGATAATCTAACATGTATTATCTGAGGCCTGATGCTTGCTTATAAAACCTACTTGATCGTTATGGATTAGTCTAGGCAAAATTGGATTTAATCTATTCGCTAGAATGTTACTATATCTCTTAAAGTCTGTATTAAGTAGCGATATCGGCCTGTAAGTTGCGCAACTCGTTGGGTCCTTTCCTTCTTTAGATATTACTACTAGATTTGCTTTTGCCATTTGCGAGAGGATCTGGGAGCCTGATAGGAAATTATTAAACATATCTGAAAGATATGGAGCTAATATACCCCAGTATTTTTTATTATAAAGCTTAGAGAAGCCATCCGGCCCTGGGGCTTTGAGGGCTTCAGACCTTTTATAACCTCTCTTTATTCTATCAGACTAACTTTAGCATTGAGTCTCTCTAGTTCTTCAGTGGAGAGTTTTGGAAGTTTGCATGCCTGGAGATAGCTATCTATTTGTTCACTAGAGGATTTATTACATTTGGGATCTGCTGAATCCAAGTTATACAAATTATTGTAAAACTTAGAACATTTCTCAACAATTTGGAAAGGATTATGTGTAATTTCCCCATTACCTCACTTTATAGCTGATACTTGTGATTTAGCTTTAACACCTCTAAGCCTACGGCCCCGCTGTCTGCGCTACACGGGCGCCTGCCAGGCTGGTGGCGCATGCAGCCGAATATCCCGGTCTGCAGTGAGCTGCAGGGGGAAAGACGGGGGACGTGATGGGGGAGTAATGGGGGCACGGCCATGATGTCACCCGGGAGGTTCACCCTCATTGGCTGAACCGCAGGGGAGCGTGGCCTAGCGCTCCGTCGCCCGTGTCCATCTCAATTTTGATGGAGGCTTTATGAGCCTCCCAAAGGGTTGACAGGCTTGAGCCTTTATTTAATCTAAAATAATCAACCAGAATGTTCCCTATTTGTTCCTCGATCCCCATCTTATTCAGAAGCGACTCATTTAGGCGCCACTTGAACACCTTAGGTCAGGTGAAGGGGCGACCATTTCCACTGGAGCGTGGTCAGACCATGGTATAGGGTCTATACCTGTCTGAGCGACCCGATACAGAAGATTCGCGGAGACAAATATTTAGTCAATTCTAGTGTATATATATTGTGTGGGGGGGGGGGGAGTAAAATGTATAATCCCTTTGTTTTTTGTTGTTCATACACCAAGCGTCTACCAGTGTAAACTCTTTTATCAGATTCTTAATTTATTTTGCTTTGCTGAAGACCTCACTCACTGTATTATACCGTGGGGTTGAGGATCTGTCCAAATTGGGGTTTATGGTCACATTGAAATCACCTCCTAGTATTATATCGTCCGAAAGGAATCCCCCAAACTCTTCCAGGATTGATCTAAAAAAATCAACTTGTTGGTCATTCGAGGCATATTTGTTAGCTAGAGTCAATCTGACTCCCGATAGCAGACCTCTCAGAATGAATCTACCATTCCTTGTCTCTTTTCATTTCTTCCATTTGGAATGGAATATCATGTTTTAATAAAATAGCTACAACTCTCCTCTTTTTAGAAAAGGAGAAGTAGTAAGCCAACGGGTAAGAACCCTGAAGAGTATTAAGGGGGTCCTGGGTGTTGAAATGAGTTTCCTGAATAAATAAAATATCTGCCTGCATTTTCTTAAATTCTCTTAGGGCTAGTCTCCTCTGTTTATCTAGAGTTTAGTCCCTTTACATTTAAAGAGACTATTTTAATGGGGAGTTGGGCAGTCATAGTTTGCAACTCAAAAGTCGCTCTACCGATTTTATGAGATGTAAAATAGAGTGTGGGTGCGCAGACGTTGTTACCTGTCCTTGAGATCCTACTACGATCCGCTTCAGAAAATAGAAGACGTATCTTCTTGATTATCTGTGGTGGTACTGAAAAGGGGACACTTAAGGGAGGGAAAAAAGATTAGGGGAACAGACAGACAAAACAACAACCACAGAGTATATGGGGGGGATAGATCTTGTATCCATCCGAAAACTTGTTAACTGATGTTCTTTATATAGACCAAAATAAAGGGCTAAAAAGTGCCCAAATAGGGGTGGGGGGGGGGGGAGTGGGCACAAGCTCTGAGGTTTCCGGAGCCCTCTGAACTCCACTTAGGACTCCTTTCTACCATCACCTCTAAACCTCTTAACCTCTAAGCTCAACCTCTTTCATAGCAAACGCAGCAATAAAAAAAAAGGGAAGTTGAGGAAAATAATTTGGAATATTGTTGATAATGTGTATTTTATAGGGGGTACTCCATACTGATTAATAAAGTCAAGTTGTTTTGTAATAATCATATAGCTATTCTGTTGTTCACCTTTGCCCCACATATGCCCTATCTATGTTGGCTAAGTGCCTGGAATGTGGTCCGATGACAGTTCCTGAAGTAAAGGCAGAAAGTCTGAACACATACGTTATTTCTCATTATCCTGTTTCAGTATTTCAGCATTTCAGTTTCTCCAAATTCTGTAGATAAGGAGTTAATGCCAGAATATGGGTAGCAAGTTCTGCAAGTCTGCTTGTTTTGCTTGCTTTGCTATAAATCTGTCTGTAACCAAGAAATAAACAGGAGAAAGTATTTGAGCTTGTTTCTGGTCTCGTTTACTTAATCCTCCGAGCGCTCGTTCTTTTCCTGATTCAGCACCTTAGAGGGTCATGGCCTCTCGAGAGGGTCTATCCGAGTTGAAGGGGAAGGTCCATACTAACGTTGGAGTATAGGACAATTTTACAATTGCGTAAAACCTAAAATAAAAAGATTTCAAACAACAAAAAATATTATCCAGGGCAACATTGTGGCTGAAGAAAAATCGTCTGTTTCCAAGGTTTCTTTGTCACCCCTTAAAACTAACAGGGCCCAACAAAGGGACCACGAGAATGTCGAACCTTGCCGGGGGAAACGTTTGCTACGGATCATATCTTCTGAGCAGCGATCTTCCTCCACCAGTCAATCTGGGTCAGCTAATACAAGAACAAAAAGAAAAAGGGAACGTTATCCTAATCAAGTCAGCAGAGCGGAATCTGGGGATTCTGGATGGGCGTCGCTTTCCCTCGACCGAGGAGCTTCAGAAGAACTCTTGCGCTTCGGTAAAGGTAGCGGCTTTGCCGACTGCTGGCAGACTGATGGCACATACAATTTCATTACCAAAAATGATAAACTGAGAATTACCGTCAAATATTATTATGGACCCTGGTCCAAGTCTAGAGATTTTGAGTGGGTGCCTGGGACGAGGCTTCAGGGGCAGACTTTTTTTTGTAAAAGGCAAAAGTAGCAAATCTTGCTAAGGCAACTGACGTCTCATCTGAAAATATTACATTGTAAAAAGTTTCCCCACTATTGATCCAAGCTTGCGTTTGCTGTACTCTCTTAATCTTGTTGTGCTCCCTTATCATTGGATACACTCTCTAATAACAAGATAGTTATTACAAGTACAAGTGAAACAAATCTGCTCAAAAATAGCTGAAATGGAACTGAGTCTATTCCCACGTTATTGTATAATATTACAGTCATATAGTTAGTCTTGGCAGTAGCTGCGCTATGCAGGTAAGTAGAATATAGTGGGGACTGATTACATCCAATGTTAAATATATAGCGATAAGAATAAACAGAGGTGTATTTCAGAAAGAAGTAATTGTCCTACTTGGAACACTTGGTAGGGGGTATACACAACAGAGGAAAGAGTAAATTACCTCTGAAGCCCCGATCCGAGTTAGTGTTCGTATTCCATCTCCTCCGTTATCGCGGTGCAGAGTATGGCAACTCTGGATGTGGCACCGTCTCCCCAAAACAAGATGTACAAGGGTCCCGTATGCTGAAGGGATGAAGAAATATAGTGCGCAGCTAATAAACCATTTAACCACGACCCACTTATAGTGATATAGTGTAATTAGATAATTACAACCCTTGTTCCTTAGGGTGTAAATACATACAGGCTTTGTAAATACAGTGGCAGCTGCGGCTGTTAAATGGTCAGGGTGGCTCAGCACTCCGACAGCACTACAGACAGAAAACACAAAAAAACAGCGCAAACTGCATAGTGAAGTATATCAAATATTATTATTCCATATAAAAGGGTAAAGTATTAGGCATAAATTAAGTAGATAGAACAAGCGCATTGAGTGCTAAAAGCACAATGAGTTACCACTCAGCAACAGGCGTCAGGCAATCCTGGGTATCGCAGCAACGGAGATTCATGAGATCATCAACACGTCCTCGGTACAAGATCCTGCAGAAATCGAGTCGATCCAGTGGAGCTGTCTCTTTTGGAGGAAAATTCCTCCCAGCAGGTGCACCGGGACTCTGGCATATACTGGACTTATTGCACGATCAACGTGTACCAAAAGGACACTGACGCACGTTGCCGTGACGTTATCTAGATGCGACCCGGAAGTCCGACGGGAACATACTTGCCGCACTGCTGGGAGGAATTTACCTCCGAAAGAAACAGCTCCACCGGATCGACTCGATTTCTGCAGGATCGTGTCCCGAGGACGTGTTGAGGACCTCATGAATCTCCATTGCTGCGATACCCAGGGTTGCCTGACGCCAGTTGCTGAGTGGTAACTCATTGTGCTTTTAGCACTCAATGCACTTGTTCTATCTACTTAATGTACGCCTAATACTTTACCCTTTTATATGGAATAATAATATTTGATATACTTCACTATGCAGTTTGCGCTGTTTTTTTGTGTTTTCTGACCGTATGCTGAAGCCTGCAATGCTACTGTGCGTCACACCAGTCCGGACTCATGATACAGAAAAAGCAACAAGAGATGGGCTGGACTGCAAACTCTAGTGAAAGCACTCAACAACTTACCGGAGTGATGTAAAAATAAAAATATTTATTGAACTACATATTTAAAATAAAAGACATATTGTCTTTTTATGTAACAATACTAATGCCCAATGGGCATTAACAGTCAGGTAGTTACTACCGCCATGACCACAACTCCACAGTAGTGAGGCGTACCCTACTGCCTTCCGACTGTGCAAGAGTCTCAAACATCGATGTTACAACTTTGCTGTACAGTTTGAGAAGTGACTTGTTAGAGAAACATGGCTCGGTACTTTCCATTAGCTGTCTGAACCCCTGAGATGCAACAAAATTTGAAAGTCTATTGCGAGCATTTTAACTAAATTGCCATTACGCAGTAGAGCTCTGTCATGGGTGGAATTTGTTCACCTTTTCAAATACTTCCCGAACTGTGGGCTGCTGTTGTTGTTGTATTGGTGTGCATATCTGGACGCTTTTCCTACTAGTAGCAGTAGCACTGACATTACTGTACAGTATGTTGTTTGGTTTTCAAACTGCTGCAGAGCAGTTTAGCATTAGCAGCCACACCATTATTATCACTGATATTGATCATCATTCCTATTACACAAAGATCATCTAAATCCCCACCATCAACAAATTCATCACTATGAAACAGTTGTGACTTTGTTTGTGCTGTGTGTCTGCAGTGATGGTGACCTATTGTCTCCATCTCTACCAGTACCAGTACATTGTGCTCTCTGACAGCAACCCTCCCCTTTGTCTTATCCTGAATGTCTAACGCTCTGTGCAACTTTGTAAGATGGTGGTGGATCATGTGACCTCTTAATGCAGAGGTGACAAGATGGTTATCCAGTCTACCCCTTATCACAATTGTTTGATATAAGCTATATGTACAGTAGCTGCTGTCTGATCATTTGAAAATTTTAAGAAACACCACGCAGTAGCTCTCGCATTCAAAATATGTGCTGGTGGTGGTGTTGGCTCTAGGTCAACATCCTCCCAACATGAACCATGACTGGCCAATGTTACTAGTAATGAGGAATTCTATGTATAAGAGTGTTCTGCAAAGGAGGAGGAAGGTAACATTAATGTGTATGATGTTGATGATGTTAGGTTATTTTTATTCAATAATGAATAGACAGGGTGCTTGGAGTTTTCCCTTTACTTGTTGATGTATTTTAACAATCTAGCAATAATCACAGTATCATCACTTGCACCTGAAGCATTATCACATTCATCATCAAACCCACCACCACTATCTACAGTGTTTACAAACAGCAATATCCTAATCAGAATCCTCCTCATTCACAACAAGTGATATTTTAATGCATGAATCAGCATCAAGTCCACCCCCCTGCTCCTCAGTCATCAAGTCCCTGTGTCTTGCACTATCAATGAAAGTACTTGTTTCAGACTGTAACAAGAATGATATGCCTTTTGCAGATGACTTAGTGGACAAGGCAGCAGTAACAGCCAGCACTGGTGGCAGTGGTAGTGGTGGCCCTGGCTCTTCCCTAGAACTGACAGTTTCATTAACATTCTCAATAATATCCTTCACCACATTAGCAATTTTAGTTTCAGAAATACTGCTAGTACTAGTAGTCGGGGCCCTAGGCTGACATGAACTTCCTGTTCCCAGTTTCAATGTCTTAACTGGAGATTCAATGTCTAGACAGGGTGGACCTTCTGCAGTGAAATTGGGATTCGGTGACAGTGCATTGTCCTTCAGCTTAAACTGCACCATACTTAGTGTGACTGCTGTGAGTAACAGCCACACCAGAAACACCACCTTTCACTGATTTAACTTTATCAGATTAATCATCACCATCACCATCACCACCACCACCAAACCTTTGTCTACCTCTTCTAGTCCCGACAAGGTCTACTTTCAAAACCACTAAAACTGGTATTACTATTAGACATTTTATACTAGTGTTATACTAGGCTTGCTGCTAGCTAGCTTAGAGTAGGACAGACTCTGATGATCTGCTGCTATGTACAGTACTAGTCCTACATACCGGCCTGGCATTTATACCTAATACATCAGATCTGATAATTGACCTTTAAATACATACAGTATATTTCAATGTGTCTGGTAATATTTACTTTAGTGTGTCATGTCCTGGCCTGCAGTGCCCATGCTTCTCTACCGGGATTGCTGCTGCTCTGCTAACTCTCTCAAGGAACATTCCAGACCCTGAAACCTGACACCTCTGCACCTATGCTCTAACACTCAGCCTGCCTATATAAACTTACCCTTCCTGTCTGTCAGTGCCTGTTTATACTGGTTACTCCAGCTCTTGCTTGGTTCCTGTGTTTACTGCTGCTATTGCTATTGTCCTGTTCCTGTCTCCTTGTTGTCAACCTCTGCTTGGGATCCAGACCATGCTATCTGCCAACTGCCTTTGACCTCTGCATGTGACCCCGACCACACTATCTGCTACCTGCCTTTGTCATCTGCTTGCGACCCCAACTACGCTCCCTGGTGCTCCTACCACTGGGATCCACTCCAGCCAAGGCTCAACCCTTGACAGAATAAACAGGCCCTAACATGGATTCTGCCGGAACAGACCTGACCCAGGCTCGGACAATTAACGACTTGAAACATGGTTGGCCTCCAAGAACAACAAGAACATGTTTTCAACAGTCATGGTCGCGTGGAAGAATATTGTGCCCACTGGGAAGAATGTGTCATCTGCTTGGAAGAATGAGCCATCTCCGCAGAAGCTGAAGTACGTGAACTGTGTGCAGTTCTAATTGCTGCATCTGTTCAAAACATAGTGCATGTGCAAAACACGCCCCGAGTACCCCTTCCAGAAAAAATTGTGGGATAAAAACAATCATTCTGGGATTTCCTTAATCAATGGAGATCATCACCCTGCTCAAGGATGAGGCCCTTGCTTGGGTCTCTCCTATGTTAGAGCAGGATAGCCCACTACTAAGGGATCTCGAGGGATTCATCAAAGCCATCAGTCTGATTTGAGGACCCAAACCGTGGTGCAAACACTGAAGCAACTTTGAACAACCTTCGTCAAGGAAGATGCTCGGCAGCTGAGTACACCGCTGAATTCCGCATATGGGTTACCGATACTGAGTGGAATATGGCCGCTCAGTGATATCATTTTTGGCAGGGTCTCTCTGAGCAAATTAAAGATGAACTAGCCCGGGTGGTGCCTCCAGAGGATTGAGGCATTTGTCTGTTTATGCATTCAAATCGATCAAAGGCTTACTGAAAGACGATTGGAGAGACAGGGGTTCATGCCAAGCAACCCCTGGGTTAGAGATGTCAGAACCCCAAGACGTGTACAAGTGAAGGTGATCAAATAAGGTGCAAAAAACAACAAAGTGGTCACTATTTTTAAAGGGAAAAAATTAATCTGCTAAATACAGAAATGTGTTGATAAAGTGACTTGTGTAAATACAAATATAAGGTTGAAAACTCCCTGCTCAAACCCTCTGGTGTGGCCTGTCTTCACTTGTCCCAAAACGTCGAAAATGTATTCTCACAATCCAGGGGGGAGCATATGTAAAAGGAGAAACAACAACACAAAAATCTAAGTGCAGATGTATTGCAATGAGGGGGAAAATGGCAGATCTTTATCTTGGCTCTATATTCAGCCTTCTCACAAGATACAAGTGGTTTTCAGGCATATATCAATAGGCTGTGGTAATCTGTGGTCTGTGTAGCAGGAAAAACTGGAAAGGCTGTATGATCTCCCAGCAAGGTCAGGAAAGTTGCACCTCAACAATAAGAGACAAATAGCTCCATGGCACAGATCAATGAGTATAAAAATGTTTATACAGTAAGAAAAAGTATAAAAATGCACTTACAAAAATGCAATGGTACTGTAAAAGTGCACATAACACTAACGAGTGTAATGGAGAGACAATACATCATGACCGTTCCCTATTCCACCTCCGTTGGACATCCGTTCATTCACAGATAAACTCTCTGGGGTCAGTCCTCGGCCAGCTGTTATTCTTTGCCGACCTCGTGTCTTCGTGTCCCCAGGGGGGTGACGTCACCCATCTGGCTTCTGGGGTTAATTTGCAGCGGGGCAGCGCATCTCCTACTTGCTCAGTATAGTGTTCGTGTTTCAAGATAGAGGGATCCTCACATTCGTTTCGCCCAATCAAATTACGGCTTCATCAGGAGTGTACCTCAAGACGTTACAGGGAGACTGACGAGGAACCGATGCAAGTAAACACAGTGCGGGGACCTATTTCAACTGGAGAATGGAATTGACGCCGAACAGAAGATCTCTGTTTGTATTGTGGAAATGATGGACACTATCTTGGCGATTGTCTAAATACGTCCAGCCGGTCTTCTTTCCAGAGCCCTAGGAGAAATCAGCTGCACTCCATTTCAAAGACTGTTTTCTCTGCTTCTCAAAATAAAGGTAAACCTCCTTCTCTATATCCACACCTCCTGGTCCCTATTATAATCAAGGAAGGAACACATCATTTTTCAACCACAGTGATGGTCGAATCAGGGGCGGCAGGGAATTTTATGGACATAGAATTCGCAAAGAGCCATTCGGTACCTTTTATAGCCAAGGAATCGCCACAGAGGGTGGTAGTTGTTGACGGTTCTCCTTTGAGTTCTGGACCTGTTACCCATGAAACAAGTAATCTAACACTAATCATAGAATCCAATCATCGGGAGAAGATTTCCTTTATTCTTATTCTTTCACCTTTGTTTCCAGTGATCCTGGGAATTCCATGGCTCATGATCCACCACCCGCTAATTGACTGGAAGACCAAGATGCTCACATTTCTGTCAGACCACTGCCAGCTAGCCTGCCTACCTAAAACTCCTATACCAGAGTTTGTGGGAATACATAAGATTTCCTTGTCCCAAGAAAATATACTGCCAACTCCATACTCTGAGTTTTTGGATGTGTGTGACAAGAAGAACGCGGATACGCTTCCCCCACATCGTTCTTATGACTGCCCCATTGAATTATTACCGGGTGCTGACATTCCATTTCTAATAATCTATTTTCTCTCAGAGACAGAATTGAAGGTCCTCAATTGAAGGTCCTACAGGAGAACCCGTCAAAGGGTTTCATCCAATCTTCTACTTCCCCAACAGGTGCTGCTCTCTTCTTCGTGGGAAAGACCATCACAAACTAAATAAAATCACAGTTAAGAATAGGTATCCGTTACCTCTGATTCCGAACTATTGGAAAGAATTCGGTCAGCCAAGATCTTTACCAAATTAGATCTCAGAGAAGCGTATAATTTGGTCCGCTTGCGACCCGTTGACGAGTGGAAGACAGATTTCCGAACCCGTTATGGGCACTATGAATACCTGGTGATGGCTTTTGGACTCTGTACATAGTTACATAGTAGATAAGGTTGAAAAAAGATGTACGTCCATCAAGTTCAACCTATGCTAAATTTAGACAGCAGATATGTTATCCTATATCTATATTTACTTATTGATCCAGAGGAAAGCAGACATAAACCCCATTAAAGGGAAAAATAAATTCCTTCCTGACTCCAAGAATTGGCAATCAGATTAATCCCTGGATCAATATCCTTCCAATGTTTACTTTTGGTATATCCCTGTATACCTTTCCTTTCTAAAAAGATGTCCAACCTTTTTTTGACCAATCTATTGTATCTGACATCACAGTCTCCATGGGTAATGAATTCCACATTTTAACTGCCCTTACTGTAAAGAACCCTTTTCTTTTTGCTGGTGAAATCTCCTTTCCTTCAACCTTAAGGGATGGCCCGAGTCCTTTGTACTGCCCGTGGGATGAATAGTTCTTTTGAAAGCTCCTTGTATTGTCCCCGAATATATTTGTATATAGTTATCATATCCCCTCTTAGACACCTCTTTTCTAATGTAAATAAATCTAATTTAGCTAGACTCTCCTCATAAGTTAGATTGTCCATCCCTTTTATTAATTTGGTGGCTCTTCTGTGCACTCTCTCTAGTTCCATAATGTATTTTCTTAGGATTGGTTCCCAAAATTGTACTCCATATTCAAGGTGTGGTCTTACTAATGCTTTGTAAAGGGGCATACTAATGTTTACTTTCCTTCCATCCATTGCCCGTTTAATGCAAGATAAGATCTTTTTTGCCTTTGCAGCTACTGCATGACTTTTGGCACTATTGCTAAGCCTGCTGTCTACAAGCACTACTAATACTCCTGTAATGCTCCTGCTACTTTCCAGCATTTAATCAATGATGTTATTCGAGAGCTACTGGAAAAATTTGTAGTGGCATACCTGGATGATATCCTAGTCTTCTCAAATAACACAATTTCTCACCAGAAAAATGTCTGGATTGTCCTAGAGCATCTCCGAAAAAACACATTGCACATCAAATTAGAAAAATGTGAATTTTAAAAGACAGCATGCCATTTCTTGGTTATGTCATCTCACCTGAGGGTTGGAGTATGGACCCAGGCAAGATTCAAGCCGTGGTAGAATGGCCAATTCCTCGAAATGAGAAGGACATTCAGAGATTTGTCGGCTTTGCTAATTTCTATAGACGTTTTATTAAAAATGTCTCTGGCATTATTGCGCCAATAACTGTCTCACAAGGAAAGAACTCCCCTTCAAATGGTCTCTTGAAGCAGATGCGGCATCTGAACAGTTGAAGTCACTTTTCGCATCTGCCCCTATCCTCATTCATCCAAATCCAGAAGTACCATGTCATGGAAGTGGATGCATCCGACTCCTTTCACAAAGAATTGGACCCAAGAGGCTCCTTCATCCTTGCACTTTCTATTCGTACCAAATGTCAACAGCGGAAAGAAATGATGACATCGGAAACAGGGAACTTATTGCAATAAACGCCGCATTCTCAGAATGAAGGTTTTTACTTGAGGGGGCCAATCACCCAGTTACCATCTTTACGTATCACGGGAACTTAGAATTCATTTGATCCGCAAAGAGACTGTCTGCGCAACAAGCCAGGTGGGCGCTATTCTTCACAAGATTTCAGTTACACATCTCATACCGGCCTGGGTCCTAGAATGGGAAGGCTGACCTCTTGTCACGTTATTACCTAATCCTTATTCAGATAATGCGATAGAAAGAACTATTCTACCAAATACATTTTTTCAGGGAGTTACGTTTTCCGCAGATCTCCTCGCACGAATTAAGGGACCCTACTCAACGACCCTTTTCTTGATAAACCTCTACCAGAAGCTGAACTATTTCTATGTGATGGTCTGTGGAACTGTAAAGACCATCTGTTCATCCCTAAGGAGGTAAGATTAGAAATGCTCCAATTAATGCTCGACTACCGACCATCCGGTCACGAAGGTGTCCTCAAGATACATGAACTGTTGTCCCGCTCTTTTTGGTGGCCTAAAATATCAAAAGATGTTAAAGACTATATCCTCTCCTGTGACACCTGTGCTAGGACCAAGACTCCTCGTGCATCCTCTGTGGGTTTGCTACAGACTCTTCCGATTCCTACTCGTCCTTGGGGGTCCATATCAATGGATTATATTGTTGACCTACCCAGATAAAGTGGACATAATACCATTTTTGTAGTAGTGGATCGACTTACAAAGATTGCTCACTTCATTGCTAAACGAATAATTAGTGTACAAAAAAAGCGCTAATATCAATTAATATACTATGAGTGAACAGTGAATGGATAAATGAAAATCAATATTATAAAACAACAGCAAATGAAGTCCAATGTGTTAGTCCCATGATAATGTCCAAAAGTAGCCTAAAAAGTCCACTGGGTGTCTAACGTCCAGTATGTGATACAAACATAAACAGACCCCTCTGGTGCTGAGGTGAAAACAGGCACGATTTCCTCCCCCTGATCCTGGCCTGATGGATAACAAAGAAAAATTCATTGTGGAGAGAATTTTCAACTCCAGGTTACACCGAGGGAGACTACAGTACCTGGTCCACTTGGTGGGCTGTGGCCCAGAGGAAAGGTCCTGGGAACCCAAAGACTTTGTACATGCTCCACGACTGGTCAGAGCCTTCCACTGGAGATATCCAGACAAGCCAAGCAAGGATCGTCCGGAGAACGCTCTTGGGATGGGGGGAGTAAAGTCATGTTCTAGCCTACATTACCAATGGTTGTCCACTGGGACAGCTGCTGCTCTGCTGGCTCTCTCAAGGTTATGTCCTGGCCTGCAGCGCCCATGCTTCTCCACCGGGACTGGTGCCAGTCTGCTAACTCTCTCAAGGAACATTCCAGACCCTGAAACCTGACACATCTGCACCTGTGCTCTACCTCTCAGCCTGCTTATATAAACTCCCTCTTCCTTTATGTCAGTGCCTGTTAATACTGGTTCCTCCAGCTTCTGCTAGGTTCCTGTGTTTGCTGCTGCTATTGTCCTGTTCCTGTCTCCTCATTGCCGACCTCTGCTTGTGATCCTGACTACGCTATCTGCCGCCTGCCTCTGACCTTGTGAGCCTGACCACGCAATCTGCCACCTGCCTCTGACCTTGTGAGCCCGACCACGCTATCTGCCACCTTCCTCTGACATCTGCTTGTGACTTCGACCATGCTATCTGCCGCCTGCCTTTGACCCTCTGCTTGTGACCCTGACAATGCTCCCTGCTGTTCCTGCTACTGGGATCCACGGCAGCCGAAGATCAACCCTTAACATAGTGCTTGCTAGATGGTATTATCACTTAAAGGGCAAACTTCAATCTATGTAAATCGATTGCATGTCAGATTAGAGATCATATTGACAGGTGAACATATCACCCAAAAAAACCATTTCAGTTGACATCCTAGTTGGCATCCTAGTGACATAAGCCAGGAATTGCATATTCATGAAAGCTGAATACTTGGAACAGCGGGCATTAAATAAGGCTATCATCAGTTTACTATAGTACATTTGATTCAAATCAAATACATTTATAATCATTCTTGTAATCTGGTGTTTGATCTATACCAGAACTGATTTATGATTTATATCATACAATATGTATATAACACACATCATTATCCATGATCTCTGCATTCTTTTTTATGACACCACTATACTCTATTCAATTACACTTTAAAAAAAACAAATGCAAATATTTAAGTAGTATATGATGTAAAAAGCACTACTGATGGCATTCCCTAATCATTTTTTTTATATCTTATAAAATAATTCACTGGGACTAAAATAAGTCTAAACTACAACACCCATTTACAAGAAAAGATCCGTTGATCTCACTAGACCGTATGTACTTTTATAGTATGTATCTACTCACTGTCATGCATAATTTACTTGGTCTAATAGATACAGTAAATATATTGTATATTTCTTTGTTTCTTTCATTTTTTCATACAATATTTCTGTGGAAATGAAAAATGCATGTAATCACTGCCTGGCCCAATGCATCTCTCCCCCCATGTGTGCCCACATGCAAAACTTGCACGTGTGATTCCCCAACCTCTAATTTTCTCTCCATGTCGGTATATACTCCCCACATTTATGCACCACAGGAAAAACAACTTTAAAAGAGAATAGAAGCAGATGAAATAGAGAACAGGATAGCTTAAGCTTTTGTAGCCAGTCGAAATGGAGTTAACTACAACATATCTTTTAACATACAACTACTATATTTACTCAACCAAAGAATTGTTACCATGGCAGCTGCTACATTATATGTTACTTGTTTTACCTAGAAGAGGACACTTATGTAGATTACATATCAGAATACCGTACATGCGTTACGTTTGATAAAAACGAGTTGAAGTAGCAATATATTATTACATATGAGAAAAGGGATAGTAACAGTGATAATAGGCCAACATTTTCAGTAATCTCAATTGTACAGGTGTATATTTGACAAAAAAGATATCGATATCAATATGAATCCACTGTAGCACAAAAAGTAACTCTGCACTTTTGCCAACGGGTTGGAATTTAACCTTCAAAAAATACACGGCAAGACAATATCACAGCAGCTGAAAAGAAAACAGTAAAAAGTATAAAGTAAGTAGGACTTTCAAACAATATATTTACATTTTGCATATTCAAAGTTATTCACACACCATATTTTAGTTTCGAAAAATGACGCAGAATTGATCAGTAGTCAATAAAGAAAATAGATAATTTATAGATTTTATTTTTAAATTGTCTAGCAAAAAAGAATGTTAAATTGTGAAATACATGATAATAAACCCGTAAATCCATTTTACGACCAGTGGTTGAGCCCAATGGGCAATTAAAAGATTTAATTTTGGTGTTCTCATGCACTAGAAATAAGGGACATGGCATGGCTCTCGTAGATTTTCTTGGCCTCATCACTACAATGTACAGTATTACACGTGCCATTTTCTATGCTTCGATCAAAGTCTAATGTTATCTCATAAATAGGGAATATTAGAGATGCACGAACCAGTCCAGGTTTCCTTATTTGCAAGCTCCTTCTCTTGCTATCTTCAACACACAGAACACACATAATACAATTAACCTTTTAAAGAAGCATTGTATACTGTATGTTTCCCATTACAAAGTTACTACACACACCACATGCATTTTCTTCCATCTATCACATACTCGATCAATTACTGCATTTACAGTATTACTTGCCTAGTGCCTTTGAAAGTTTCCTTAATTACAGCTTCAATTGTCTCCTTTTTCAGGTAGCTAGCGGGACACCTTCCACCCGATGTACTGTATGCTTTTATCTGATGTACTCATGTCCATTTCTCTACCATATTTCCTTGCATTGTTTATTATATCTGATATGCCATTTATGTAAATAGTTGTAGTCATGATCAATTCTATACAAATTAACTCATATCCTTCAATACTGATCTTTGTTTCTGATGGTTACCAAGAAATTGTTTTAGAACCGCTCATCCTGATATGAAATGTTTTTTAATGAAAGTGTATATATAGTCATAATAAGGTGAAAAAGTTCAGTCTGCGCTCTGGCTCTTTAAACCTGGATTGTTGATTCCTCTCTGTTCTTTTGCTGCTCTTGTGTTCTGAGGTGTCTTCCCCCACCTCCAAAAGTGGACTCCACCGGAAGACTCCGACGGGGATACCAAATGTCAACAGGAAAGATAAACACAAAAGTGCACCAAGATGAGAGATATAAAATGTATTACCAATAAATAATAATAGTTATCACTTACATAGATAAAATCTTTAATAATCCCCGATCGTAACGATGACTGCAGTGGTGGGGCGTCACATAAGGTATGCAGGGGCAATCACAGTCCTTAGAGGTCAGTCCCGCGCGCTGGGGCTGTCTCTTTGCTTCCTATCATCCACGTGTATGAGCGTAGTGAGAAGCGTAGCGCACATGCGCAGGAATCGAAGCCCCCTGCAGGTGTCCTTAGGATGCCTGTCCGTTTTGGTCACGTTTGAAAAACGATCGGAAACAATCAGAAACGATACACTTGAGTGTGTACTAGCAGTAGCTTACATTACAGCCAGCCAGCCACAATAGTCGCGACGCGTTTCGTCTACCAAAGTAAACTTCTTCAGGCAATATCATAATAAGGTGCATGAGGATAAATTGGAAGCACACAAAAATTATCCAAAGGGATAAAGAAGATTCCTCTTAGTGCACTCAATATTATATTATTTTTACAGATATAGGACAAAATTGTCCTAGCAAAACAAGTGTGCTATTGTTGCCTTAAAGGCTATAAGATAGTTAAAAACAAAAATAATAAAATTTTATTACATCAAAAATAATAATCTGTGTCTCAGTGAAATATTTACAGTGATAAATGTTTAAAAGAATCCTCTGTAGGGGTGGAGTTGTTTTGGACTAATAATCACATTAATATGTGTGTCTGTATTTCTATTGAAACCACTCCGACAGCTCAGTATAATTTCTAGTAATACATAAATGGAAATAAGTGTATTACGGCTCAGTTGGCAGTAAATAGTTGCCTTGTGTTGCAAATAAAACAGGGTTAATAGTATGCACATCTATTTTCACTAAATCCTATGTTATGATCATATAGTGGAAACTGACACATATTGGTCACATAAAGAGTGTTTAGATCCCTCCTTAATTAATATGTGTAGCTTGTTCCACATATAAATAGCTGTATATAAGATATAAATATCAGGAGATGTATCATTAAAGTAGGGTGGAATCACAAAATATAGACACAATTTGATGTACAGTTAGGTCCGGAAATAATTGGACACTGATACAAGTTTTGTTATTTCGGCTGTGTACCAAAATAAATTCAAGGTACAGTTAAATAATGAATATGGGCTTGAAAGTGCAGTCTATCAGCTTTAATTTGAGGGTATTCACATCCAAATTGGAGAAAGGGTTTAGGAATTACATCTCTTTAATATGTAGCTCCATCTTTTTCAAGGGACCAAAGTAATTGGACAATTGACTCAAAAGCTGTTTCATGGATAGGTGTGGGCTATTCCTTCGTTATTTAATTATCAATTAAGCAGGTAAAAGGTCTGGAGTTGATTCAGGTGTGGCATTCGCATTTGGAAGCTGTTGCTGTGAACCCATAACATGCGGTCAAAGGAGCTCTCAATGCAAGTGAAACAGGGCACCCTTAGGCTGCAAAAAATAAGAAAATCCATCAGAGAGATAGCAGGAACATTAGGAGTGGCCAAATCAACAGTTTGGTACATTCTGAGAAAAAAAGAACGCACTGGTGAGCTCTGCAACACAAAAAGGCCTGGACATCTATGGAAGACAACAGTGGTGGATGATCGTAGGATCCTTTCCATGGTAAAGAAAAACCCCTTCACAACATCCAGCCAAGTGAATAACACTCTACAGGAGGTAGGCATATCATTATCCAAGTCTACCATAAAGAGAAGACTTCACGAGAGCAAATACAGAGGGTTCACCACAAGGTGCAAACCATTCATAAGCCTCAAGAATATAAAGGACAGATTAGATTCCCAAACAATATCTAAAAAAGCCAGCCCAGTTCTGGAACAGCATTCTTTGGACAGATGAAACTAAGATCAACCTGTACAAGAATGATGGGAAGAAAAAAATATGGAGAAAGCTTGGAACGGCTCATGATTCGAAGCATACCACATCATCTGTAAAACACGGTGGAGGCAGTGTGATGTCATGGGCATGCATGGCTTACAATGGCACTGGGTCATTAGTGTTTATTGATGATGTGACAGAAGCCAGAAGCAGCCGGATGAATTCTGAAGTGTATAGGGATATATTGTCTGCTCAGATTCAGCCAAATTCAGCGAAGTTGATTAGACGGCGCTTCACTTTACAGATGGACAATGACCCAAAACATACTGCGAAAGCAACCCAGGAGTTTTTTAAGGCAAAGAAGTGGAATATTCTGCAATGGCTAGCTAAATACCTAATCTTAACCCGATCAAGCATGCATTTCACTTGCTGAAGACAAAACTTAAGGCAGAAAGACCTATGAACAAACAACAACTGAAGACAGCTGCAGTAAAGGCCTGGCAAAGCATCACAAAGGAGGAAACCCAGTGTTTGGTGATGTCCATGCGTTCCAGACTTCAAGCAGTCATTGCCTGCAAAGGATTCTCGACAAAGTATTTAAAATTAACATTTTATTTATGATTGTGTTAATTTGTCCAATTACATTTGAGCCCCTGAAATAAGAGGACTGTGTATGAAAATGGTTTCAATTCCTAAACGTTTCATACGATATTTTTGTTCAACCCTTTGAATTAAAGCTGAAAGTCTGCACTTCTATTGCATCTCGGTTGTTTCATTTCAAATCCATTGTGGTGGCGTACAGAGCAAAAATGATGAAAATTGTGTCAGTGTCCAATTATTTGCGGACCTAACTGTATGTACACAAAATCCCTATTATAGGGTATATCAACATGTGATCAGATGATCGTAGGAGAGATATACTAGTAGTAGGTAGTCTAATATCTCACAGAGACCAAAGATAGTAACACAGTAATGAGAATATATGGTGTGTATGCCTAGAAAAATAAGCCCCCCTAGGTATATTTATGGGGTAGTGTAAACATATACAAAACACAGACACACTTGGTCTCGGCGGACCTTGATTGCATATATATTATAGCCAGGAAAGTTTGCAAAAACCACTTTAAGGTCACGGCGGACCAGAAACAAACAGGCTATTATTTGGTGTCTGTCTCGTATACACGGTATACAGATCACCAAATAGCCATTTGATATGAGTGGAGGGTGTAACGCTGTAACACCAGTAAACTGGCCGCATTCCACGAAGCTGAGGTGTCGCCCCCTATGAAGTCAGACTCGACGTATGGCGCATTTTGCGTGTTGCCACGCTTCCCATCTGAAGAAACGTGGCAACACGCAAAACGCGTCATACGTCGAGTCCGACGTCATAGGGGGCGACACCTCAGCTTCTTGGAATACGGCCAGTTTACTGGTGTTACAGCGTTACACCCTCCACTCATATCAAATGGCTATTTGGTGATCTGTATATCGAGTACACGAGACAGACACCAAATAATAGCCTGTTATTTGTTTCTGGTCCGCTGTGACCTTAAAGTGGTTTTTGCAAACTTTCCTGGCTATAATATATATGCAATCAAGGTCCGCCGAGACCAAGTGTGTCTGTGTTTTGGATATGTTTACACTACCCCATAAATATACCTAGGGGGGCTTATTTTTCTAGACATACACACCTTATATTCTCATTACTGTGCTACTATCTTTGGTCTCTGTGAGATATTAGGCTACCTACTACTAGTATATCTCTCCTACGATCATCTGATCACATGTGGATATACCCTATTATAGGAATTTTGTGTACATATATCAAATTGTGTCTATATTTTGTGATTCCACCCTACTTTAATGGTGCATCTCCTGATATTTATATCTGATATACAGCTATTTATATGTCAAAATAAAGAAAAACCTGGCGCCAAATAGTCAGTGGAATGTCCTGTACTCCTCAAGGGATCCGCACACTTGCTCGACAGACCATGCAAAGAAAAGAACACAAACAAACAAAAATCATAGCGCAACACTGTAGGGTAAGCAGTACTGCACTAATACACACAAACAGTTAAGAATCCTAGCGATTATTAAAATAATTATTTATTAAAAAGAACTATGCCAAGACCGACAATGGCAAATACAAGGAACCGCAGGTCATCCGGAGCACAAAAATTGGAGCCCTACTTACATACAGCAAGGTTTAAGCTCGCATGGTAGGAACAAGTCCTAGGTAGAGATGATCTCCCTGGCGGGTGATGCCTCTGCTCCACTGCGGCTCAGACACCAGTCAGTCCTTACGATGGTAACCGGAACAGCTCCGGCCGTGGGGGCTGGTGTGCGGGGTCCACAGCTCTGCACCGCGTGTAGACACACGCCTCACTTCCTCCTACGGAGCAACAGGAAGTCTCTGCGCGCCCGCGCGCGATAGTGCCCGTTGCCTTAAAGGAACAGCTGGCAGGCTGAAGGGAAAGTTGGGCTCCAAGGCCAAAGTCCTTAAACGTCCAAAGTCAGTCAAATAGTGGCTGTGCCACTAGCCCTACGCGTTTCGTAGATGTCACTCTACTTCCTCAGGGGCAAATGCTAAAACTCCAATGGTACTAAAGAAATAGTGCTCTTATTCGGCAGTCTGTGGTAGCAGACGTGAAGGTTTTGATAGCTGTGAAGCGTGGCCACAGAGCAGGTTGAGGATTAGAGGATTAGGTGTTGCAAAAGCAATGTGTGTATTAAATGTGTGTATTAGTGCAGTACTGCTTACCCTACAGTGTTGCGCTATGATTTTTGTTTGTTTGTGTTCTTTTCTTTGCATGGTCTGTCGAGCAAGTGTGCGGATCCCTTGAGGAGTACAGGACATTCCACTGACTATTTGGCGCCAGGTTTTTCTTTATTTTGGTTTATTCTGTTAGTACTGGCAGTATCACCGGGCAGCCATCCTTTATTATAAGTTTTTTAATATCACACTGTGTATTACACTTTAGCGCTAGTTCACATTTTTTTCTTCAGCTATTTATATGTGGAACAAGCTACACATATTAATTAAGGAGGAATCTAAACACTCTTTATGTGACCAATATATGTTATTTTCCACTATATGATCATAACATAGGGTTTAGTGAAAATAGATGTGCATACTATTAACCCTGTTTTATTTGCAACACAAGGCAACTATTTACTGCCAACTGAGCCGTAATACACTTATTTCCATATATGTATTACTAGAAATTATACTGAGCTGTCGGAGTGGTTTCAATAGAAATACAGACACACATATTAATGTGATTATTAGTCTGAAATAAAAAAATATAGAGTCTCAAAACCACTCCACCCCTACAGAGGATTCTTTTAAACATTTATCACTGTAAATATTTCACTGAGTCACAGATTATTATTTTTGATGTAATAAAATTTTATTATTTTTGTTTTTAACTATCTTATAGCCTTTAAGGCAACAATAGCACACTTGTTTTGCTAGGACAATTTTGTCCTATATCTGTAAAAATAATATAATATTGAGTGCACTAAGAGGAATATTCTTTATCCCTTTGGATAATTTTTGTGTGCTTTGTTTCTGATGCCATTTTTTATTCACTTTCTCCCAAAACAGTCTCTGCTCATCTCCTCCTCAAATCCCTCTCCTGGCTTCCCATCAAACCTTGGATCACCCACACATTTACCCGCCTTACATTCAAGGCTCTCCACTCACTTGCTCCTCCCTACATATCAGCTTTGATCTCTCGTTTTGCCGTTGCTCATCTCCTGTGTCCTGCTCGCAACTGTCTCCTTTCCACCCCTTTCACCTCTACTGCGCTCTCTCGCAATAAAACCTTTTCACCTCACTGCCCCCCTTACCTGTGGAGATCCATCACACTCAGTATATGCCAAGCACTTTCCCTCTGCACCTTTAAGACTAATCTTAAAACTCTCCACTTAAATGAAGGGCTCTAATAGCCTAGACCAGGCCTGCACAACTCCAGTCCTTGAGGGCCGCAAATAGGCCAGGTTTTCAGGATATCCCTACTTCAGCACAGCTTGCTCAATTAGGGGCTCAGTATGACATACATATGGTACATGCTTTAAAAGGAACAATCTCATGACAGCCCTATTTGAAAACACAATTAGTCCAAATCTTTAAGATAAGACATACAAGTCAGGGATCACACTCCATCACGTATCATCACTGGAGGTTATCTCTATTTTCAATAGAAAGTTATGGGCAAGGTACATCAACAAAGTGTTACTTATGTAATGTACGGTATGTCCTGAATTTATTGAGTGATTTTTGCAGTTTCTTTCATTGTTCTGTGATTTATGTTGCCGTCTGCAGATATAGTACTTATGAAGAAAATGCGTCTTGCCAAACTGGGCAGCGTGTTCAGTAGAGTACCGCGAGTACAGTAAGTGTGTGAATTCTCCGTAGGTGAAAAGGCAGTTTGGTCAACCTGAGCCAAATTCTTTCTCAATGATGGCCCTGACATTTCAATGAGCTACATTGGAATTAATCAATCATAATTGTTTGAAAGGTTACATTGAGTGTTCTTGAATGGAAAATAAATACATGTATATTTTAATCTAACTTACAAATTGTGAAACCATGCAACATTCAACACACCTTAGGAATGAGTAAAAAAGATTGTAGTTTTCTTCAATTCTAAAGAGAGTACTTCGCTTATGCTTACTTCTACTGTATACAGAACTTAGCTCGTCAGGGAAAAAAATATGTAGAACGTTTAGCAAATCTTTTATTATGTTCTATGATGAAAGAGTTTAAACTGTGTACACTAAACAATCTATGACATGGAAAGTTTTGACATGACCAAGATAGCACCATTAAAGATTTGTAAAGCTGCCTCGTTAAATTTCTCAACATATTTGCTAATTATTAAGAACGTTTCAATTTTGTGACTCCAACTTCAGGATAAAGAAGAGCTGTACTTTATAAAATATCTCAAAAGTTGTTTCAAACCCCACAAAGGTAACACTACTGTACTGTATGTAAGATGCCATGCAGCTTTAGAAAGAAAGATCATTTTTAGTGAATCTGACATACCCAGCAGCTTTTTGAAAACATTACAAAATGTTTAAAGAGTGGGACAGTGGTACTGTACATTTTTGCAAAAACTCTCATTTTGCAACATTTTCCGTGTGTAAAGGATCTGCAAATAGATTATGTTTTTGTCAGAATTATTTAAGAAATTAGTCAGCTAAACTTAAAGTGGTGATTTTTTTTTAACAATTCATACAGTAAATGCCAGTTTTGACAAATGTTTCCACTATTATTCCTTTAATGTGACACACTACTGTTCGAGGTTGTCTAAATTTCTTTCCAAAGGAATATTTATTTTTTTATACCGTGTCAATAAATGTTTAAGTTGTGTTAACACATTTCAGATCAAGTACTTGCTGGAGCAATTAATAGGTGAATGATTAGAAAATTGTAACTCAAAATACAGTTATATGCCTGTTCAAATGTTGAAATTATGCTAAAATACATCATGAATGTACAGTACCAGTAAAGATTTTTGAAACTGGGATTTTTACGTTATATCCTGTTTGCTGCAATATTTCTGCAAGACCAAGACCTTTGACTGTACTTTAGTGTTATTCAATTATTTTAGATACTGAGGACTTTTATATAGTATATATCATATTTTAAGGTTATAGAGAGCGATTATTTATAAGGATATATATTCTATAGGACAGAGCGCAAAAATGCTTATATGCTGTAATAAAGTTTTTTATTAGTTGAAGGTTTAAAAAGTAATTAAAAAATGCACACTTACAGTACTTACAGAAGTGGCTGTTTATATGAACACGGTATGCAGGTACTGTTGCTTGTTGATTTAGAGGTAAATTAATGTAAGGCTCATCTGCAGGGTGAGTTTTCAACTTCCGCGGAGGGTGTTCTCCGAAGTGTTAGCGTCGGTGAATGTCCTCTGTCCGATATCCAGAGTTGGTGGATGATGATGTCATCTTCTCAGTCCTGCTATCGGCCAGCACAAGTCTGCACAGTTTTGCACAGCTCTGCCAAGTCTTTGCAAGGACTGCTTGCTTCGTCACACTCTCGCTCAACGCATTTAATGGGTGCTCATTCCACCTCCTCAGGAGTATTGGATGCGTATATATATATATATATACACACACACAGGGCTCGACAAATTATACAAATTATACAAAAAGCCAGACAAAAAAGGGACTTGCCCCCTTAAAAAAAGTGTTTTTTAATGGAATGCGCTGCCTCTTTCAAACCTTTCCTTCTCTTCTCACCCCCTCCTTCTCTTCACACCTCCCTCCTTTTCTTATCACCCCCCTCCTTCTACTCTGACCCCCCTCTCTCACCAACCTGGCTTCAGTGGAGCAGGACTGCAGAGGAGAACCACGGGCGGCGGTGGTAGAAGAAGAGGACTGAGGAGGACCATGAGAGTGGAGCAGGGCAGCAGAGGAGGTGGACGGCAGTGAAGGAAGAGGACTGAGGACCCCAGGAGCGTAACAGAGGAGGAAGACAGTGCGTTGCAGAAGACGAGAACTGAGGACCATGTGAGCACAGCAGGAGCAGCACAGGTGAGCACACTCCAGCGGCAGACAGGGGAAGTCAGTAAAGGCTTCCGGGTCGTACCACTGGGGAGCGCTCTTGCCTGGTCATCCTCCTGTGCCACACCTGCTGCACTCACATGGTACTCAGTTCTCTTCTCCTGCGACGTGCTGTCTTAATACTCTGCTACGCTCCCATGGTTCTCAGTCCTCTTCCACTGCCGCCTGAATGCTTGTTTCGCATTATTTGCTATTGTCACATCAGGAGGGTTCTTCACTACTAGAGGTCCCCAATCTGTGCCCAGATCATTGCATATCTGCTGCCACCAGAGCACTCTAGGGTTGTTTCAACCGTACACTAGCCCCTAGGGCTTACACAAGATACAGGTCCTCTAGCCAGACATAAGGTGTATAATAAACTTCGGATTTATTAAAGGGGGTACACCAACACATATTCCAACAACCAGGATTGATATAACATATAGGGCAAATACTCACAGAAAGAGCTTGATCATAGTGCTCCAGGATGCCGCCTGAGCTAAGCTCTATTAGTCATTAGCAAAGGATGAGAAATGAATCTCTGTATGGTGCTTCTAATTCCCAGAATAGTGCAATGAAGGCAATATAGCCCAGGAGTCAAGGGTTGAGTCAAATCAATGAAAAAATGTATATATGTGACAGGGTATATAGCTCACCAAATAAAGCCTGATATGGACAGAAAGCATATAACCACCCTCAAAATGAAATCACAAAACAGCCCCTATATAGAAGGACTCCCAGTGCATTCACTATAGAGAGGGATGGTGTCCTGAACCAAAGGCTGGAGCCATGCAAATACCCTATAGTCACAGTCACAATGTAAGAAATACAGATAAATGACTCACATGATAGACCCCTTATGCTCCATATACACGTGCATCCGTCCGTTGTGTAGATCAAATATGCTTGGAGAGAAGGTAGAGCACTGCTGAAAAAAGTAGGGCTGGAGGCTGAGTAGTGAAAATTAAAAATGCTTTAATAGAGATGCATGGTAGCAAAAGCTACATAAAAAGGGTCCTCTAATGCATTTCGCGCTAAATAGCGCTTTATCAAAGAGTAGTATTAGTCATTAGTATATGCTCAAGTCAAGCCTGAACAGTACACAAAGCCCACCCCCAGTCCATGGGGAACTTCCCAGCAGTTCCAGGAACAAAGTCAAGGAAAAGGACTGGTAGCCTCCTGGCTACCTAGACCATGATGGGTAATAGCCTCATGGCTACTCGGTTGGTGAGGTGAGGACTGCCATCCACTGACTGTGGATGCATCAAACCAAAACAGTCCTTTGCAGAATGCTGCAGGGAAATGTGACAGGTAACCTACTGGCTACCCAGCCCAAGGTAGATAGTATCTAACAAGCTACTTGCCACTATCCTTTGGAGGCCACAATCCATTGACTGTGGATACCACACAACATACTGGATCTCTCCCAAGACACTAAGGGGACATGTGGATAATAACCTCCTGGCTACCTAGCCCTATGTGGTAGGGACTGTCAGCCGCCACAACTAGATACCTCTGGGGCCCGCAGGAGTTTGGATCCCCAGGTAGTGCTCCTCCAGATGATGAGGGGGTGCTGGTCTGCTCTGCAACAGTGCTCAGATCATTCTCTGGAGGTTTCGCTCATCCTCCTGATCCAGCACCCAAAACCATCTCCAGCAGCCGAGCCAATGACATCTGTGGCCCGAGGTTCCATCCCAAAAGCTCTCTGCCACTCTCGACCTCTGCTGCATGCCTCAGCATTTAACATGAGTCACCAGGACTCACCCTCGAATCTGTGGATCTTATGGTTGGCTTATTTGAAGTAGTTTTTCCTCTCCCATTAAAAAACATGATAGAAGGTGGCCTAAACAATCAGGGCATTTCTTTCACTCAGTCAATCGGCAGCAAAGTGAGCAAACAGAATAGCCAATCACAGACTGGAGTGTGACTTCAGCCCTGGATGGTTGGAAAAGAGTGATATCAGCGAGGGCGTTAGGTTTTAATGGGCCAATCGGATGAGCTTCTAGGAGACCTCTACTCAGCTGGCTCTATTTTGTTGAGGGCTCCACGCAAGCCTGCTGTGTTTGGGCCCACCATATCAGGGCAGAACAAAGCTCCGCTTTTGTTCTGTATGCATTCCCAGCAGGCTCTCTTTCTAAAAAGAAATAGGAAAAGTACACACAAAATTGCTGGAAATATGGAGTAACATGCTCTTACAAGAGCACTCCCATCGCAGGCATGCATAACCAGATACAGACCAGTGATATACTGTTGCTCCTTTGTGGAGCAAGTCCAGGTTTTAACCCCTGTATGTCCAGGTGATCCAAATAGGAGCAATACCATTGCTTTCACGTGTGTTTAAGCCCAACATATGCTGAAATACATAATAACCCTGATGAGAATAGGCAGCAGGAAAAAGAATCACATGCATTTTAGGAAGCTTTGCTGCCCATTTCATCACACCTCCCCCCTTTTGAAAGTGGGACACTGGGTGCTGGTAATCTGGGAGCAAGGAAGTTCGGGATTGGTTCAGGCAAGTTCTTGCCCAGATCATGAGGGTGACTAACCCCAGTCTATGGTTAGTCCACACTCCCCTTGGCTGGAACACCTTTCTCCGGGGATGCCAGAGTTCCTGCACTGCTGATACTGGATCACTTGCTGGTGAAGCACCAACCAGCCTGGACGATCGCCCATGGCTCACCTCTGTCCTGGGGGTTGAAGCCTCATGGCTCAGCGCAAACTCCTTAACATCTGCTGCTGGGTCACCCCTAATCATGGCCAAGGATGAGCTGGATGCTATGCTTCCGACTGACTTTGGCTGGAGAGCCCATCAGTTGGGATATATTACATTAACTGAAGGTATTAACCCAACTAGAACTGATTGACTGAGGGTTTTTTTCATACACTCTTTTCTCTCTTTTTGTCTCTATCTCTCTCCTGCTGCTTCAGTTAGTCTCTTCCTAAGATTTTCCTTTTCTCTCTGGATATCTGCCTTTGTCTCTCTCTCACTCCATCTCTTTCCCTGTCCCTGCTTCTCTCTCTCTCTCTCTCTCTCTCTCTCTCTCTCTCTCTCTCTCTCTCTCTCTCTCTCTCTCTCTCTCTCTCTCTCTCTCTCTCTCTCTCTCTCTCTCTCTCTCTCTCTCTCTTCTGTCCTCTTTGTCTGTCTTTTTTCTCCTTTTTGCCTCTCTCTCTGGCCTTCTGTCTTTTTCTTTGTGCCCGAGTCACTCCCAGTCTCCCTTCCCTTGCCAACACAAATGGCAGTAAGAGAAGCGAGGCACGGCTTGAAAGGGAGGAAATGCTGCAAGAATGCTTATTTTCAAGCTGTACTCTTCTGAACCCAAGCACCAATCAAAAATGAGGCCTTGTTTCCAGTTTGGGACCAGGTACACAAGCAGTGGTTCAAATTAATACAAACTACTTAAATTCAGGGGGAAAGGTTCAGATGGGAAAGGCTAATCTCTTATGATTGTATTTATTTGGGGATTTATAACAGACAAGACAAAAACTGGTACTAATTATCAATTGCAATGATCAATTTAACTTTTTTTAATATTTCATGGTCTTCCAACACTGAAAGAGTTACAGTAATTGTTATGGCACTCAAAAAATACAATGGACATTTCCTTAAGAAATAAATGATGAATAGGAAATATTTGAGAAGGGTGGGACATTTATTTTTCAATTCCTTAGTATTCTCTTCCCTCACAATAGCAGACCTTATAACAGTGTATTTTCAGCATTCCCAATCCACTTGCCTTTAAAATGATCAACTGCATTGAATCACTTCTATTTAAAACAAAGGGTTTGATTTATAACCAGTCCCTTGCCTCATAAATCACACCTGCAGTGTGATGCCCAGGGCTCCCTGTGTTCTGCCAGAATTTACCTTTTATAAATGATTTAGGTTTACCTCCCATTGTGATGCAGCTTAATACAATCACTAGATTCTCTCCTGTTATTCGTTGTTGCTGATGCTCATTTCTCCCACAGGGAATAGAGACTTTAGGTTTTTTTGCTAGTATGTTTTAAGGAATATTACACTCAAATATATTTTAAGGAATATTACACTAAAACACATGCTTATGTTCCAAAGACCTGCTTAATATATTTTGCAGACAGATATCTAAATGGTCAGATTAGGTTACTTGCTACACTGTACATACTCAAGTATTGTGGAGATCAGTTCTTGCCTCTGGCGTCCCTAGCTCAAATATTCTTAACACCATAAAATATAAGAAAACTAATACTGTGCAATAGAACATAATCCTAAATACTGTTAAATGACTTGAACACAAAAATAATTTTGGAGCAAACCCCCTGCAATGATTTACCTACAGTATACTATCCAAACCTTGGACTCTCAAACACCTCCAGTCTAAAACCACCTGGAGTTAGGTGACTAGTGTATTGCTTAATTTATTTAACCCTTTAGGCAGGTATTTCAGATTGTTGTTAGGTTCCAGCCTGCTATCTTCTCTTGAAATAGTGAAGATCTTTTATTCACAAGACCATAAGAAATATACATTTAGTGTAGGTATCTGCTGAAATTGAGTTTACATTGACAGGCTTACAGTAGGAGGTATGTAATTTTTTGATCAACAGATGCAACTAAATTACTCCTTTTGTTATAACAGAAAAAGAAATAAGACAGCGCACAACTCTCATATTATAGTATGGTTGGTATAATGTGATAAGTTGAGGCAGGTAGGTAATGCACATACAAAAAGTTCAATCTTTAAAGCATGGCATGATTAGGGTACATGTTACCACTACAGCAGACAACCAGCTCCCACTTCTTGGACGACCACCATCTTTTTATCCCGGACCAGGTGAATGTAGGCATCCTCGTGTCCAGGCGTCCTCGTATCCAGCGATCCGCTACTGGATGACATCATGGGGTATAGCGGCAGCTTGCTTCGTGGTTTGTGAAAGACCGGTGTACCCATAGTCTCACTAATATTTAAGAACTCCCACTATGTCGGCCAAGGGGCTCAGTACACTCAATGCACGCCAAAGAGCTCCTTGTGCCTCTGACGGTGACTGATGACGTCACTTGATCGTGTCACATAAAGCGACCAACCAGAGCTACATCAATAGGACAAGTAAACCGCAGGCACAGTAGCAACGGTCAGTGAATGTAGAGTAATGAAGGACAAGTGCCCAAATACATATAAATCAATCAAATGTGTTTCGTAGATCAAGTCTACTTCATCAGGGAATCCATGTCCCACCATGGACAGTCTCTCTATACTTGTGAGCTTTTTCTAGCACTTATCACATTGCTTTAAAATTGTATACAATCTGGTGCTCAGCATTTTTCTCATATCTATATCCTTTGTTAGAAAACTTAGGCTCAAAATGGATAAGTTCACTAAAGAATTGCAAGCCAATGTTGGTGGAGCGCAGGGTTTCTTGTATTTTTTTCATATTTATATTGCTAATGTGTACCAAGTGTATTATTTGATATATACACTAGTAGTGAATGTCAATACTTTTACCACTTACTTAATTTCAATGTATTTACTTTGTCTGATTTAGACAAAATGAATTCATGAGAAATAGATGTTTTGAAACAAAAGTCAAAGGGGCCTATTATAGTAGCCTCGATAGCCAACTTATCGAGGATTTTGAGCAGCTATCGCAACATTTTTCTAGGTAGCTTTTCAGAAAGCCTCGATGAGTTGGTGAAATCGTGTAGGGAAAGCATATTCTCGCGATTTCTGGCTCCCGGCCAAGCACATCGTGCGGGAGCCGATGAGAAGCCCAAACTCACAATTTTGATCACACCATGCAAATCTAGTAGCCGCGATAATCTTATAGGGGCTACTAGAGTAGTCATTTGATCAAAGGTTCCTCTCGCCAGCAAAAAATAGCAAGAAGGACTATAAGAGAGGGACAGAACAAAAATGCATTATTCCTGCATAGGATTGATGCCGGGGTTCTCCGGAGCTGATACACATTAATTTCAGCACCGGAGTCTCCCGGCATCAATCCGATTCAATAAAAATGCATTTACAGGCAGCAACATTACCTTAGCGACTAACCGCTAAGGCAATGAAGGGGTTATCTACCAGTGCCATGTTTATTGTGGGTAGTGGGGGTGGGTGAAGGTGGTGTATGGCCCATTGTGGGTGTTTAGGCCTTGCGCAGAGGTTGCGGGAGGAGTCAACCCCTTTATTACCTTAGCAGTTAATACTTCTAAGGTAATGAAGGGGTTAACCCCTCCCGCTACCCACCAGGTAGGTATAAACAACCACGTGGGCCAAATACCACCTTCACCCATCCCCGCTACCCACAATAAACATAAAAACAAAATACAAACACAATACACCCATTCACTGCCAGTGAGGTTATCTATGCACTCAATGGGAGCAAAGATAACCCTAATTGCACGGAATGGGCACCCCCTCTACCCCCAACTACCATTACATTACAGTACAATAATGGGCAAAATTATTACAGATCTGGATAATAGTGCATTTGCCCATTGAAAATAAAACAATATACAGCAGCATAAAGTAAATAAAACTTCTACTTATGCCTGCCAGGATGAAGGGCATCCTCATCACCATCCTCCACGTCCATGTCCTCCATTGGCAAGAACGCAACAATAAAAAATACAATCCAATGGCTCCTAACCCCTTAATCACTTTTGCGATTGTAACTGCTACAGTAATTAAGGGGTTAAACCCCCTCCCTGATTCCCACCCGGGAGGCCTAACCACCCACCCCGGGGCCACTATCCCCACCCTATACCCATTGATTGACATCATGCAGCGGAATGTTTAAGCTATTGCACCTAAAGTTATTCACATTGCCTACACTTGTTGTCCACAGCAATGTTATTTTAGTAACCTTAACTGTACCAAGTGATACATTTTTGCCAATTATCTTATGCACTTTGGTTATTTACAGTTATGATCGTGTAAGATATTATACGTTTCCAATAAGGTATTAGTTATAACTATTATCACTCCCAGCATTACATAGCATGTATACACCACACCTTACATATGATGTTTGAGTAGTTGTTTTGGGTACAATTGATTTGGACATCATACTAATGCATATACTGACAAGTCCAATATGCTATAAATTATCATTATCCCAACCTCCTACACTACTCCAACTCCTCTACGAGGATTTTTAAGTATATTATTCACTGTAAATATATATCACACTGTGTCACTTAATAATTAATTGACGTAATAAAATTGTATTATTTTATTTTAACTGATCCAATTAGTTTACAAGAGAGCCATAGCAGTTCTATTATCTGCAGGACTCATTTATTTCAATTACATTTGACTTGCTATAGCGTGCATATCTTAGGAGGATCTTTCTGATCCCTCTTGGATCAATCTGTTCAAATTATAGTGCTGCCCTAGCCAGCATGCTAAAATGGGCCTGGTTTTAGCAGGGGGCCACAATTATAAGATACAATAATAAAATAAATAGAGTAACACAGAACTTATTCAATACGCTCAATGTGCTGATATAATACAGTGAATTAAAAATGTCCTGTACAGGAGACAGGCAGGGATTCTAAACTCACTGTATTGACTGCACTGTATCCAATTGTAACAGATTGCTACAGTAGATCAATAGCAACTGAAGTATTGAAGCTAATTAAGCAAATAACTATATCAATACTGTTGAAACCAGTGGTATTTGTTGTCATCCTTTTTATACTCAATGTATCATCTTAACGCTGTGTAGTTCTAGATGGATGTCTGCCAAGACAGCAGAACAGTTTGCATGCACCCTATCAGGACAGAGATTTTGAATGCTTTATTGCAAAATGCTCTTTCCACTGTCCTAATATAATAGATAATGTAGGAGCTGAGTACCGCCAAGGTATTACTGATCTCTAATTCTGAGTATACTGGTCTTAACCCTATTATAGAGAGACAGAGAGAAGTGAAAAAGAGGGAAGTTAGACAGCAAATGGGTCCCAATACAAAACTCCTGTTCTAAAGTATTTTAGTATAAATATTGATAGCTAAATAACTACACTAGAATAAAAAAATTCATATATTTGCCTCTGTAGTTGGTTTAAGAACTAACAATCCGCTGGCTGTAGCACCACGTGGTGTTGTGAGCTCCCTGCCCTGCTGCCTACTCAGAAATCATCAGTGTGGAGTCCCGATGTGCATTATGCATTGGCTTCCTTGATCAAGGGAGTGATCCGCCTGTTCTTCAGACAGGTCCTTTCTACTCTCCCAATCAGGGGGGATGGGGCTTGCTGGTAACCCTTTCAGATCAGAGTATTGAATATCCTATGCTATTAACCTTTACAGACCAGGGTGTTAAACATCTTACTATGCTGTTGTCCCTTACAAATCAGAGTTTTAGATATCTAAAATTATATATATGGTGATATGTGAAAAGCCGAGCCCCTATCTTTTCTTTAGTTAGTCCCAGGAGAAGATTAATTTGGTTTGGTGTGTCTATGTCCGCTTTGACAAAAGGGGGTGGAGGGGGTAGTGTAGCAGCCGGCAGCACCGGCATCCTTGGCAGTCTACATGAGGACCTGGATGGCGTGGCAGGAATTTTGTGAATGTTTAAAGGGGTGTTGATTCTGAGAAGAATGAGTGCTTTTGGGCAACGGAATGAGTGCTTTCGGGCAACGATGGGCATCTTGTTAGCCAGGTTTAGGGACAGGGGTGTAACTTAACTATTGCAAAACCCTGCAATGCAGGGGTGCCAAGGGAGGGGGGGGTGGCTTGTTGGCACTGGAAATTGGCCATGACCAGAGGTCAATTATTAGCCAAACCAGCTCACTTCTGGATAGTGACAACAGGAATGTCATTTTTTGCTTCCTATCAATTCTTCTACGAAAACCCTTAAGTTTTTGCCTGCTGCATTTCACAGCTTGTAAGACTGGGACAAAGAGCTTCGACAAACAAAAAACCACTCGACTCTGCTTACAAGTGTCTAAATATAACAATGTTTATCAGCTGAGTTTTTTTTATCATCAAAGCACAAATGAGAATGAATTTAAATTCTTTTTCCTATATCTCTACAATAAGTACTTTCTCCTCATCATCAAAGCACACCCTCTCAGTGGCTCCGATGTCTGACACACCATTGTACCCTGGAAATTGTCTGTGACACTGTGCAGCTGTCTGCCTTTTATAGCAAGTGCCATATTTTCCAACTATTATCAAAACTCTTCTTGCACAGGTCAAACGTTACATAACTGTTGAAATTCTCTTCCGGAGCTGCTTTGTTTCCAAAGACAAAAACAATACCTGTCACGTTAAAAATTTGAACTGACAGTTGTCGTGCAATATTCCTTTACCTGACTCTCCCTAAATTAGATATAAATAGAAAGTGTATATTTAATAAAAAAGAACAGTTATATTTCTTGTCAGTTGACACATAGACAATAAATATTTTACCCCCACTGTTGCATTTTTAATTAAGTCCTGATGTGCTGGACAAATGTGATTTGTATATGTAAATTGCAGATGCCCCGGGGACCTATATGCAAAATGCAGATTTCATTTAATATACCATGATAAAATTCACTGACTAATAACGTCTTGTTTTAACATTGTGGATTCCAATTCTACTAATTTTATATTTTATTTTTCTTAGTACTTAACATACATTTAGTGTACATTTACTACCTGTGTACTAAACAAGCTTTGTAGCCTTGTCATCAGTGTTAATTATATTTGACTAGTCTGTAAGGATATTAAAGCAGCAATCCTCCAAGAAGCCTATACTATATGAGTTAACTAATGTAATATTAGGATCCTTCGCTCTAAACATGTCTTGCGCTTTAAAAAAAATGGTCTTAAGAACCATGATTTCCTAAATCTCTAGTGAATGAGGTTAACATGGTAACATGGTAACCTGTAGACTGCACTGGGCTCTGTGGAGAGCTCGATTTTAACCTCCCAGGCCCAGGCCCAGATCCACAAAGCTCTGTTATTGACTGAACGAGGTGTGAAATGGATGCAGGAACAAAATTGTCGGTGACTGCAAAAGACCTCGCTCGAAAAAGCGTAATGGTGAAACGTACGTCGGGAGATGTGATTAAGTCACACTGAAGGCAGCTCCTGAGATCAGCTGTGAGACCGAGAAGCTTCGATCATAGCCCTGCTGATACAAGGTTTCTCTTCCCGTCAAGCATTATTCTCTCTGCAAACACCAATGATCAGCTGTGAGACAAGTGGGCAGCTCTGATCATAGCTTTGGCGCTCTGATCCAGCCACAACTAGAGTCTTGGTTCCTGTGAGCACTGTGCTCTTTGCAATACCACGAAAATAGCCTTGGTGCTCCGATCCAGCCGAAACAAGCTGGGAGCATGGCAATTATTCATACACTCCGTAACAAGTTGATCATACCCTAGTCACCGCAGTGCGCAAGTACTCATACACTCTGTGACAAGTTCATTATATACTAGTCACAGCAGTGATTATAAGCACCTAGATATTACGTATCTCATTTATTTTATAAGGATAGCTCCGGTTGGAAGCGCGGCAATTAATCATACACTCCGTGACAAGTGGTTATAAACTTGGCTCGGTAGTGAATACAAGCGTTCCTATACCATCTTCCTCTATAATGAGATTATTGATATACGTAAACAGCTACTCCCATTCTGTTAGATATATCCAGTTATACTCTGGAACCTATTCAATATATAGTGTTTGTCTACAACATGGGGATCCTCTTTTAGGTAACCAAGTAGAAATCAGTATATCATTATAAGACCTTTTATGCTTCAATAAGCTACAAAATGTGAGTATGAAAGTGTAAGGAAATGGGGAGCGCGCCCCCGCTGCACACTCCCTCCTTACCTGCTGCCTCGCGTAACCCCACTGTCCTTACAGCGCGCGCGCGCTCACAGAGGAGCTTTGTTGACATCGCGGAGTCTGGCTCCGCCCCCCGGTTATGGCGTGCATCAGCGTCACGTGGTGCACACACGTGATGCGTGTGCTCCGCTCCCCAACTGAGTGTCAACTACTCTCATCACCTGTCTCCTGCACCACTCCTCCTATCCTTGCCTCCGCTGAGACCGCACCTCTACTCCTCCCCCCTCTCTCATTGGTCCTGCTCTCCCATAAATTCTCAGCTGTGCCACTTGCACTTTGGCTGAGCATAGTTCATGGTAGCGTTGTTCTCCCACTTCCTGGTTCAATGCCTTGCCTTGCTCCGTGTACCTTGCCTTGCTTTCAGATTGATCTCATGTGTACCGACCCGGCTTGACCCTTGGACTCTGCACTTCTGGCTTACCGACCTGGTTTCCTCTGACCTTCCACATCTCTCTAATCCTGACCACGGCTTACGGACTTCTATGTTTCTACTGGCTCCAACCTCTGAACCCGGCTATCGGACTCTGACCATTCTACCGGATCCTACCTATGACCTCGGCAAGTATCAAGACTACTCTAATCTCTCCATCCTGACCCGGCTGCCTGACCATCCACTCTCCAGACGTGTCCTCATGGCTGTGGGTGGCGTTTATACCCATTCCCACCTCAGTACCCGGGTCCAACCTTGTTTGTGGTGTGCACAGCTTTACAGAAAGAACACAATTTATTTAATTTGTCAGTCCTGTCCACCTATTATAGTGGCAGGCATTAGAATAGTGCTTGAATTTAAGTCTGTAATAGCACACCATTGCTTGCAGCAATATGACAAACAGCACCATTCCTAAAAGAATGTTAGCTCTGTGGGCAGGACTTTTAGTACATTTACGGCCCTATAGGAGTGGTTAAACCGCACTAAGATAAATTATACTCTGGCTACTGAGCATTAGGGAAGTTTGTTTTCCTTTACAAAAGAGGAATCTGTATATCTATATAGCCTGGGTCCCCTTGGTCCCCTGTTTGTCCCCTTACCTTTCCATAGGAGTATAGCAGCAAGGGAACTGCAAGTTCCAACAGCCTCAGGGGCTGCAGTCCACATGTTGCCAGGCAACCAATAGGGCTGAGAGATTCTGACAGTTAATGCAGTGAGTGTGAGTGAGGCAGTTAATCAGGAGTCAGTTAGTCAGGAGTCAGTTAGTGAGGAGTCAGTTATTGAGTTGGAGCCAGGGCAGACAAGGGGAAGGGAGGGTCTGAGTGTCAGCGTCCCTCAGACTAGGCTAGAAACTCCCCTTAGGTCCCAGATAGGTCCCAATCACGTGAAGCGGGTGACTGCTGCAGGGAAGGCCCCTTAGTTATGGACGCTTACCCATTTTACTATAGTGTCAGGGACACAAGGAAGCCATGTGGTGATCACGGTCTGTGGTTTGGGACCAGACCTCCGCGGTGTTAACAAATATTTAAAGGTGAGACCCTGCTAACGGAGTCCACCCAATGCAGAGGCGGACACCATCGCTGAGGGCCACGTCGCTGGATCAGACAGATCCTCATTTCTAAGTCGACCGCACCAAGTACTGGAGTATTTGGCACTACAGTAACTGCCTACTAACTGCTCAATTTTTTTCTTTCCAGAGAAAGCAGCACCAGCCATCTACAGTAGTACTACACATCACACAATGCCATAATACAGTACGCACATACTGTAACTGCACTAATTTTTTATTTTCTTGTCGTTTCAGGAAAAAAGGGTGGCCTGTGGGGAGGTGGGGTTTTGTGTCCAGTCTAATCTGTTTTGTACAGTAAAATGTACAGTATATAAACAGCAGTATTGATGTACACAAAACCTCTCCTCTCTCAATGAACTATTGTACTGTACACGGAATGAGGAACAAGATAAAGGCGAAAAAAATAATATTACTATGTATACTGTATATATATATATATTATTACATTACAGTATATATATTATTAAATAATATTCTTATTAATGTGCATAATTCATGTTTCTCCATGTTTTACAAATGTTTTGTAAATGTTTATCCAATTTCAATCTGCCAGAAGAACTTAATAAAGACTGCATTATGTATTATTCATGATTATTTTTATATTTGTATTTTTTTGTTCCTGATGAAATAAAATAAATATTTATTCACATTCCTGGTAATCATAATCATTGACAACAACCACACCCCCTCCCCCCCACCCCTACAGTATAAGAATGAATGACAAAACAACATGAATCAGTTAATGGTTTTTTTTACTCTCAATTCTCACAATGCTGTGCACATCAGATTTACATTTCAAATTCGAGAAGGGATTTTTCAAAGCGTTACCATAAACAAAGCCTCAAAGGGTTTGGGGGTTGGGTGAGTCATGTGCAGTAATCAGCTAGCTCCCATCTCAAAGAGGCTTAGAGTACACGCAATTGTAAAATTAGCAAATTACAAAAAATGGGTTAACTGCCAGTCAATATTCAGACTCATAGGGAAGCGCGTTTGGAGAGTGAAAATCCAATACGCCTCCCTACGGTTCAGAAGGTTGACATGATCACCTCCTCTAGATTTACAATTAACTAATTCAATTCCCAGGAAGGAAAAATTACTTGTTCCTCCCTGACCACATTCCGTGAAATGTTTGGAAACAGGATGATTAGTGTCTTTCAATCTTATGAGCCTTAAATGCTCTAACATCCTGACCTTAAGAGCTCTAATCGTTCTACCCACATATCTTTTGCCGCAACCACATGTTATGAGATAAACAACAAATTGACTTTTACAATTTATGAAACTGTTGATATAAAATTCCTTGTTCTTTACTTTATTCACATCATGTGGCTGCGGCAAGGCATACTGTAGCAAACTTTTCGCTGGCTTCATGTGTTTGCATAAACTACAAGAGCCACATTTAAAGGATCCCCTGGTGACATAAGGTCTTATAGACCCAGAAGCAATAAGTTCACTTGGTGAGACATAAGATCCAATTGTTCTCGCTCTACGGTACACAAAAGTAGGACCAGGTTCAACATATTTTTTAAGGACAGGGTCCATGGATAGGACATTCCAATGTTTGGAAATTATAGAACTAATTTTTCCACTTTGTTTGTTAAACTGTGAAATAAAAAGAGGACATTTATTCTTAGACTTTACCAATCCATGTGTACTCTGTTTATTAACATGTGTCTCATTAGTATTACCAAGACGAGAGTCCCCAATTGAATATCAAATGTCAGATCTGTCAGACATACTCCCTAAACCAAGTGTTATCTGGGGGGTCCATAGTGTTAGCATTATTAGGGGTAACCCACACACACTTAGGGCAACATTACTCTGTGCAACACTCATTATGGACAACATCTTATGCACTGATTTATACTGCTATGAGCACTCTGATTAAGTACAGTGCTTCTGTTGCCTGCTATCTGGGAGACTCCACTCAGTGAACCTCTGTATTTCCATCTAGCAGAGACTCTATTCAGTGACCTCTGCATTAATTGTGTTATATTATTCTGAGGCTATAACTGGATACGGTCACTGAACCGTGCCTCTGGGCACAAGCAGAGCACGCTTTGTGCTTGCCCTACGCAGAGGTTACTACTCACTAGCCACGTAGTTAATAGCTATGTATGTGGTTTTATTTTATGTTATATGTATTACTCTCCACATCATTCGTTGACTTCATTTGTGTTCTGGAGTTGACATACACCCCCATTCTTTGTGGTCTATATATACGGATGTAAGGGCTTTATGACCCACGAACTGTATATGAACCGCCTCTTCAGATCTAGTATCAGCATACTTTCTTCTATAGGTGTGCTGGTTTTTGATAATAGAATTCCTGCCAACAGGACAGGTTTTCAAGTCTGAAGTTACTTTGTGGCGAGATTTTGAAGTTTTCTGTAGCCCACACCTAGGTGGTGTATTGTCCCCATTATCTTCCATACACCTATTTGGGAAGATCTTTTCTTGGTTTGTTTTAAGGGACTGGCCGTGGACTACTTCTACCATTTCCCTCTATACAATATGTTCTTACTATTTGGTGATTAAAAGGTTTTTAATGTTATCAACCATATCACTCTGACTTACCTTTCTGAGTGCATTCAAGGAGGAACTTGTCTGTCTGTTTATGTTGTTATTTTTCGTTATTAACCAGAAACCCTGCAAATCAATTAGTTCTTAGAGTTACAGGAAATCATAATCAAAGTTTACCAAAAAGATTACTGCCTTCTATAAATATGTGCAATGTAGAAGTGCAAAATAATTTTGTAGTCTCTATTGTGTCTTGAAATCACAGGATCTTCTTTCTTCCACTAAATATTAATTTATAAATGACATCATATTTTATATTTAATAGCAGTCTTGAAATTGTATTGTATGAAGTTGAAGCCAGTCTGTTATTTTGTGACAATTCCATGACATTTTCACTGCATGCACATAAGACCCTTGCTTAGCCACAGCCTAATTTGGTAATATACACATGGCAAGGTCAGTAATCATCCGCACACTGGTCAAAACAGTTGTCTATGAGTAGGCTTGCTGACCATGGACTTGTATAAAATGGCAGGCATTAGCCTGTTGAGATCCATGTTAAAAGGGATAACAAGCAAAAACTGACACACTGTGGCCCAGATCCACAAAAGGGTGCTGAGCTTTAGCATACCTTTACTCCCATTCATATGAATGTTAGCTGAGCCATGCTAAAGCTTTGCACCCTTTATTATTATTATCCTTTATTTGTAAAGCGCAGGGTCAGAATCTGGAAAACTACCCAACGGTTGGTGAATACTCTGAAGGCATTCCCAGCCAAGATTTGGTCCTGCTGTCCCTGGTCATCCCCAACTTACCTTGTGAACGGCCATCGCAGCTGGAATACCAGAGGGAGAAGTGCTGCGTCTCTTCCAGATTCTGACCCTGGGTGGTCTCAACGCCTGTCTTTGCATTTTGCTTGTGAGTGTAATATCACTTATAATTTTACTTGATAAAGCAATCTGTATTTGCTATTTTCTATGTGGGATCCCCCTCCCTCTGTCCCCATATCGTTGTTATCTGGCCCTGACAGGTGTCACAACAAGACTACTTGAATGCCTATACAGTATGAGTTGGTCACTTTGAATAACCGCATTGCCATTATTACTTACGGACCATGTGAGTGAGCTGCACTCAAGATCGAGTCCATCTTGAGCAGCACTATTTACAGGGACAGTATATATTTATATCAAGTTATAATTCACATGTTCACTTTCATCACTTCTAAACTATATTTGCGCTCTACATTTTTTTCTGTTAAGGTTAAGTACTTACCTTGGTGATGAAACAGCTGGTAGTGAGAGGTCCCGGCGGTGAGGTGAGTAGCGGCTAAATGCCAGCAGAAATGTGGCTGTGGCAAAACGGCAGCGGACCAAATGTCCTAGACCAGTAAAAGAGATCAGATGGACAGCTGAAGTGACATTGGGAATGTCAATGGGTATGTGGATCTGGGCCTATAAGTGCTCATGGGGATGTCATTACCCAGATTCCTGAGCTGCAGCGGAAGCATTGTATGCTGAGTATCTATGGGGACGGGCATGTTTGTGGACCTGTCCGAGACATGTGAGTGTGCTCAGAAGTGTTTTTTTTTTTTTTTTTTTTAAATCTTTGCTGTAATATTTGTAACAACCTCTAGACAAAGCAGGAATTAATATACTTTGTAAAAGTCAACCCATATCTTTAATACAACAAATGATACTTCCTTTTAGCATGGCTGTGGTATAGCTGAAAAGGCTCCCTAGAAAATACACTTCTGTAAGAGCAAGTACCTGTACAAACCATTACTTCCCATCTGTTGATGCATTCTTAATTCCTATGTTCAGCATTTTACATTACATCATTCTTTGGCTGTCTCATAACATAGAGGTTGAATGAGATTGCTTTTTAGAAGCATCAGCAGTATTGTACGACATTAATCTCTTGGACTTTGACAGTTGCAGTAGCTCGCCAACCTTTAGCTAAAGCTAACAATAATGGAGTTAATAATGTGCTGCTTCAGGTCTCTGCAGCCAAAATGCTTTAATGCAAAGTTTTATAAACAAACGGCTGGTTAAAAAGAAGCTATTATTCAATGAATAAGTTAAATGTAGAATATCTTTAAATATGTAATGCTTCCCGCAAAAACCTTCAAACAAGAAAAAAGTACATGTAAAGAAAATCTTAACAATATATAGTAATTTATTGCTAAATTAGGTGGTCCATCACCCAGCTCATACTTGTTCTTTAGTATATTATACATTTTATGACCAGTCTATCAAGTTGAACACATTCTGATGCAATATATTACACTGCTTCTTTAAGCTCCTGTTTATTTCGAATTGACACATTCCACTGATATTGCAAACGCATTCAATTAATACTTTGTGGGGCGTGTTACTTCCCTATTAGGAAAGCGCAATCCGAACTTCAAATTTGAAGCTCAATCTGGGAAAACATCTATATTCCCACCTTCTCCCAAAACTGCCCACAATTTTCATTTTGTCCCGGTATCGGAAGAGGAGATTACACAAACGCTCCTCAAATTAAAACTAAGCAGCTAATGTGGACCTGACCTACTGCAATCACAGTTCCTACGACTCAGTGGCAGAGCGATTGCAAAACCACTTGCTTCCCTAATCAACCCTATCCTGTCTGCAGGCCTAGCCCTAAGACCTGGAAAACTGCCAGAGTTTTCCCAATCTTCAAAAGTGGGGACAAAACACTGTCTCAAACTACAGGCCAATCTCTCTTCTCCCAATACTATTCAAATTAATGGAAAAATGTGTCCTCTCCCAATTAAGCGATTACTATACCAAGATAAATTTCCTTAGATAACTTCAATCTGGCTTTCACCCAAAACCTACCTAAGCCAGCTGGTCATAAAGTGCATTGCACGGCAGATGTTAATGCGAAATATAGACTATGAGGACATAATATATGGTACAGCACCCCAAACTCACCTTAGGAAACTAGACACCCTCTACAACTCAATGTCTAGCAGACTTACCGGCGCCTATGGTTTTGCTCGGGCAGCCTGTTTGGACATTGGTTCTGAATGTAAAAAGCATGTTACATTACATTAAAGTTTATTTGAATACACTTCTGAGTCTTGGGGGACAGGGAACAAAAAAGGAAAAAAATTGTCATTTTATTTCTATCTGACTTATTCCCCACACACTTTTCCTTGCTCAGTTTGGACTCTCAGAGTCCCCCCCATCCGCTAACCTTACATACGGTTGGGCACCCACAAACCCTATACTGGTTGTGGGTCACCTTGGCACTAGCTGGAGTACCCCCCTTAACCTAGGGATTCCATCAGGTACAGAAATACATATTCATCCCTGTGCCTCATTCTCCTTTCTGGGCTGTGTTGAAGCAGGGTACCCTAGTGGTGAGTCGCGCTTACTATTTCAAGGGGAGGTATTGCCGGGACAATGTGCCTACATATATCCGAGAATCAAGCGTGATTCCCGGTTACATTTACAGTATGAGGGAATCGACAGACCCCAACCGCCTAAGCAAATTCTGTTAACAATTCCTCCGCAAACCGCCCTTGAAACCCATACCCTAGCTTGATTGCACGCCCAGAAAGGGAAAAACACAAAAAATGCTTTTATTACAGACAGTATATTGGAATAGTACAATGTTACTGGGGCCAAGAACTAACTCTCTTGGACCCTTATACATGGAGCAGGGGTAACCAAAATGGAAAATACAAAAAACAAAACTGTGCGCTACTACCTAACTACCTATTAAGTATAAATATAGAAATAACCACAGTGCAGTGACTATACCATCAAATAAGTAAAGAAAAATTAATAAAAAATTAAACCACAAATCCCACAGTGAAATAATTATGCATTAAATAATAAATGCCACATAACCGTGTTGGGGATAAGGGCGTCTGGAGCTGTAAACGCAGGGGTGGCTCAGCACCCCACACACACTAAGAGAATGGAAACAAAAGAAAACAGCGCACAACGCCAAATAGTGAAGTAAATTCAACAATGTATTATCAGATTAAAAAGGGGGTAATATATCTGCGTACATGAAAGAGATTGGTAAAAGGCATGTAGTCTGTATCACACTGTTTACCACTCGGCAGCTGTTGGCTGTAGATTCAGGTGCTTGTTTCCCTCTGCTGATGTAACATTCTATTGCCTTATATCTGCCTATATTGGCCTTTGTCTATACACTGGCCTGCCCTGTTTTTATTTCATCCTGTGTGCTGTTTTGGACACTTATGAGAGACTTTGTAAGACTTTTCAAACTTCCCTATTGAATCCACCACTGCTGTGGAGACAGTGACGTCACTAAACGGCGTCCCGCGACGGAGCGGCATCGTGGCACGCTGAGGCACCCCAGTGAGCTGCGGTCCTACCTCTGTGCAGAGGATATACCTGCTGAGGTATAGGAGCAGCTCCATATCGGCCAGGAAGCCGGAGCGATTTCACCGAGCCCCAATACCAGCTGCTGAACCTGGCTGCATGAAGGGAAATCCCCTTGGGAGTGAAAGACTGACGTCCTGCCCCAGAATCAACCGAGCTGCATCAGCAGAGGGAAACAAGCACCTGAATCTACAGCCAACAGCTGCCGAGTGGTAAACAGTGGTAAACAGTGTGATACACACTACATGCCTTTTACCAATCTCTTTCATGTACGCAGATATATTACCCCCTTTTTAATCTGATAATACATTGTTGAATTTACTTCACTATTTGGCGTTGTGCGCTGTTTTCTTCCGTAACCAAAATGGGCTTGACATTTTTTGTATAGCCTGGTTACCCCCTCCCATCCCAATCTACCAATCCGATTGCTTGGTGTATCATGTGATCGCTTCCATTTTTTTTCCTGAAGTGAGGTCATCTTAAAGGGAGGGAAGCATATTGGCTGATTGGCTGACTCCCTTCCTTTTTGATGATGTAACATTCCTTTAAAAAAATGGAAGCTGTCACATGGTACACCAACCAATCGGATTGGGAATATACATTTTGACACTTAAATGTGATGTCACTGGCCTTATATAAGACCTGTCCCATCTCATTTGAGCCCAAGAAGATGTCAGAGCAACATCTCCGGGCCCTTTGATTATAAATGTAATGGATTTTCTGGACCTGCCTGACCCACCCAATCTCACATTGGCCCCTGTGGTCTAACCGGCACCAATTATATGGTGGTGTCTGGTGGTGCACCTGTTGGCAACAGGACTCCTGAGTCTCCCGCATGATGTTGTGTGGGGAATGCCAACCCAGACAGGCAGCTGAGGTAGTGTGCTTGAGTCCTACCTACATACAGTGCAGCGCCTCCACCTCATCAGGATCTCAGCGTCCGCTTGTGGATGGTCCTGGTGAGGAACTCCTCTGTGGTGCACTCCTCTGTGTAATCACTCCACACTTACACACGAGGGTATGATTTAACAAGATCATCTTTATTGCGATTAGTGAGTGGGTCAGGCTAGGCCAGAAAATCCGTTACATTTGGAGGCGCTGCTGAGATATGTATACCTGTCAACAGGACAGGATTTTGCTAGGCACACTGGGAAACAGGGAGAGTGTCTGCTTCCACTTTGTGCTGCATTGGGACGGACCTAGGGGTAGTCAGGGGGCTGATGGAGTTTGTCAGTTCGCAGGGACGACCTAGGGGCCAGAAAGGAGTTGGGGGTTTGGAGCCGGGCTATAGCTGTGCTAGTAACCTTGAGGCAGTGCTAGTTGGTAGGATGCCTAAAGGGATAGCCTGTTAACGTGATCAGGAATTCTGGAGAGGGTCTGCGCTAGGCTAGCCAACAGTAGGTAGACACCCAAGTACTGCGTGGAAGAGCCAGAGTACTCTAGCCCATTCCAGACCACTTACCGAAGGGAGCACAGACTGGGAGGAAGGAGATACAGCAGACACAGATAGAGTGAGCTTAGCTTGAGGTAGTGCAAACATGAGTCCAGCCTACATTAGGTACACAAGGTGGTGCATCAAGGTAATCTTTATTGTACCGGTGTGGTAGCTGCCCCGCAGAGAAGAGCTCCATTTACAATAATTCTAAGTACAGTGAAAGAATGGCGACCGCAAGAATGGAGGATCCGCGCGGTGCGGAAGGTCCAAGATGGCGACCGGAGGTTAATGGAGAGAGCGCACATGGCGTGTGTGCGGGTGAAGAGCATGCTACGGAAATGACTTTCACGAGCCTGCTGTGGAATGGTGCTAAGGCTGTGGCCGCGCCGTTCTGGTCCTGCCTAGGGCCGCGGAGTATTACTCCGGATGATAGCGAGGAGGACATTGTCGTAATGGGTGGTGGAAAAGTAGGATCTGCTTGCCAGCCGGTGAGCGCTATACAAAATGCTACCTCAGTTGCTAAAGTGATTGGGAACGCAAACGAAAATGGCGGCTCCCGCTTCCCTGGGAGACCGCGTGGGCTCGTTGAAGAGAAAACTGCATTTTCAAAAGTTCAGGCAGTTGGCCGGGATTGGCGCCAAAGAAAGAACCCCACCCTGTTTGCGGTAAGGGCGCGAAAGCTGTGGACTCCAGGACTGTGAAAGGTGTGGCCTCAATTACAGGACATCCTATTAAGCTGTGGGACCCGCCCTTAATTGCTACTAGTGGGGGTGGTTTCCAGCTTTGTCAGATGAGGGTGGAGCTGGTCAAGGGAGTGGCTGGCAACTCAACCCCTGCTTGTCAGTCGCGTGGAGCCAGTGTACAGAACAGACCGTTGCTGCAAGTATCTCCTACTGAGACAATGGCCTGTCAGTCAGGAGTCAATATGATGGTCTCCACTCAACCATATTCAGCACCAGGAGGCTTACTGGTGATTCGGGTGGCGGGCACCGAGACTGTGGTGTGCCTCTGTCTACAATGCAGGCTACCCGGCGGTACCGTGTGCATGGCAGCGCGCTGCCCGCAATGTGGCACACAGTACTTGTGGCCTATGCCTACATTTGTGCCCATCCAGACTATCGAACCCACGGGGGATACGGCTAGGCTGTCCGCCGGGTCCCCCGGTGCACTGTGGAAGGAAAGTGAGTATCCCGGAGAATGGGGATCGGGGCCGGTTGCTAAGGCCGAGCCCGAGGAGAAAGGAGTGGTCGGTCAGCGTACCGACCGATAGACTAAAAGGCGGTCGCCACGAACGGTGACCCCGAGCAGAGTGGAAGCGGATTCCTCCAATGAGGAACCCAGAGTGTCGTCCGGTGCAAAGATCTGGCCTGTGGCAGTATCCTGTGGTGAAAACAGGAGGAAATTACCACTTACCGGGAGTATCGGTGAGAGGAGTCGGGTGTCGCCAGTGGAGCGGAAGGCCGAGAGACGAAGTCCTTCCATTCCTGGGACCGGCGGGTCCAGCGGTGACGGGCGATCCACTCCCACCCTGCGGAGCGGTAAGAGCAGCCCTTGTTCTCACCAGGCTCCGGTGACGGCATCCGTGGAGGAGAGGCGGTGTCAGGCCCACGCGGTGCAAGAGAAGGCAGCGGAACTTCTGGACGTCGTCCTGGAAGAAGAGATCCCGCATGGGGATCCATCTCAAGATGGCGGAGTTTCCGGTTCCGGTGATTATCACTTACGGCGGAGGTAGCGGAACGACCGGAGAGATGACAACAACGCCTCGGCGATCAGGCAGTGCTCCCGATCACCTGTGACAACAAAGAGTTGGCAGGCTGTGAGGAGAGTCGAGAAGGGTGAGGCTCAGCCAGTGGAGAGTCCTCACAGTGATCCTGGGCAATCTAAGGGTAGAGAGCGGGTCGGAACCCCGCGGATACCGAGTGCCCGTCCATATGCCAAACCCCATGCCCTAGATAAAGCCCCTGTCCCAGTCACTTTTTCCCGTGGGTCCACGTCCAGTTTGGGAATGTCAGGAGGGTCCCAGGGAACCTGTGAGGAATGGACTGGGGAGAGACTGGCGAGTTATACGTCCGATGATGGGTCGGTGGGTGGAGGCTATTCGGGGGAGGCATCTATGTTTAGTTGGAGCCCTAGCGTGGCTATCGTGCAGTTAGAGGAGAGGCCAAAACGTGTGGGGTTGCCTAAGTCCTGATCAACTGGGACATCGGGAGTGTCTTCCTGGGGGGGACACGGAGGAGGGAGAATCCCTAGAATCCGAGCCCGAGAAGGTTAGGGAGACCCGGTGGTGGGCCCCATTATTCGAGGGTTATGTGGGATGGATGGACCGCACTCGGTTCCTACTACAAAGGGAGGATGTAGTAGATTACTGGTGGGCTAAGGGAGAATTTACCACAGAGAAGCGGCAAAAGGAGATGCAGGAGCGGTGGTTTCAAATCTGTCACGGCAGTATAGAGCCCAAGGGTCCCAGTATACTGACAGACCCCGTGGACCCAGACGAGCCCCTGTCATGGTTGTTGCCAGGGAGAGCAGGGAATGCTAATTTAACACGGTGCAGCCGGGCTGAGAGGGCTATTACCGCCAAGTACAAGTATTCCCATGGCTTGGAATATCCCTACGTTCTGGAACCCCTCATGCAGGAGATCGAGGATAATAGGGACAGATGGTTGCGAGAGACCATAGAGGAGTATATGGTAAATAAGGGTGGTGCCATTAAGGGCAGCAGAGCTGAGGAAAGGATAGCGCACCTTTTGCGGGTGTGGAGTATAGGTAGGAATGTCTATAAGCATAAAGTGGTGTATTGACCTGAAAGGGGGTTGCCACGTGATTACAGTGTGACCGTGTCACGAGAGCTTGCGACAGGCTGTAATTGACACCAAAACTATATATAAATATATATATACCTGGGTTTGAACTGGGACGAGACTTAGATATGATAAATAGAATTTATTCCTTGATAAAGGTGAACACAACAGATTATACAATAACAGGCAAAATATAGACACTTACTTAAAGATTATGGCAAGAAAGCCAGCAGGATCACAGACTGCCACCTTTCCCATATTTGAGTTGACATCACAGCAAAACAGGCAGGACACATGCATGAAGACATTTGCATGTACAACATGAACAACATGAACAACTTGGGTAAAGGGTGGCTTTGACTTATATATCATTTTAACCCTGGTACCCCAGTTTACGGCTCCGTGCCGTCTATCAAACGTCCCTTTCAAGCTTTTGAAGCTCATTTTGGGACTTCCAGCTTGGGGTGTGAATTACCACATTTACAAAACCATCCACTTCCCTTGGTCTTTGATGATCAGGTTTGTAAATTCTCCTTTCCTGCTCATCACAACAGGGGTTCCTCAGACTCAACCAAAGTTTCATATTTACTGCAAATTACCTCATAACTTGAGTTCAGTAAAACATACAGTCAGGTGAGATATATTAATACGGTCTGTGACACCTGACGGTCGCAGAAAGACCAAAAATTACATTGTAATATGAACATTAATAGAGATATTAATATCTGGCATTTAGCAGCAGGTACATATACAGTGTTTAGACTCCCAAAGATCGGCTGACTCCCGCCAATACACTTATGTAATTCTTAGCTGGTTCAGCCAAGGACATCTCATAATATTCTTATATTTATTAAAGTTACTCACTTTTGATATCCTGTTGGGGGTAGCCCCCCCCTGGCCCCATCAATAAAACCTTTTGAAGTGGGCTTTTGCTTCTTGCATAAACAATTCCCCTGGGAAGCCAGGCTCCAATCTGGCCAATTCACACCTCCCTTTTGATATGCACTGGGAGAGAGGAAGCGTGCATAGGCAAGTGACTAGACTCAGATGAGGCAAACCATTTGGTTTCTGGACATTTCCACAAACTGCAAAAAGTCACTTTATCAAAAATATATGTCCCTCTTATGACAAAGTTATATTTTTAATATGTGTGTACTTGGGGGGTGACCCGGAGGCTGTACCCCAAGGCTCAGGGTCCTGGCTTACTCCGTTACCAAAATACCAGTTTTCAGGTAACTGTTTATTCAGCACTGCCTTTTGTCACCAACCTGGGTTTAAATCCCAGGACAAACCAAATGCATTGCAGTTTTAAAACACAGAGAACCAATATTTAGGCAAAAGCTTGCATTCCCCCATCTGCATCTATCATGTGGGGTTCTAAAACCTTCTCTTTTCACACTCAACTTCAATTAACCCTTTGAAGTCCAGATTTCCTGAAAAGACATAATACAGTGGAATTTTCTTAAACTGTAGCTCATTAACCCCTTAAGTCCCAGTGGGTGGGTTATGCAGACCCTGATCCAGCAACAACATCATTTACACAGGGGAATAAGCATTTTCATGTTATTTAACAAGGGTTAAGTCACAGTTCTGGGCCTCAGCCCAGTTAACCCCCTGTCTCCCTGGCGAGGTTAGAGGGGGGCCCTTGGGGGGTAACCCCGTTAATCCCGGGCCAAACCCTCCCTACCGTCACAGACCGTCCTGGACATGGGGGGTCGGGAAGTTAAGAAACCCGATCCTCGTCACTATTATTAGGGGGAACAGGATGGCGGTTGCGTAAGTTAGTGGCTGCTGGTCAGGGCTTGCTTGGCGCAATATGTTTTGTGAATCTGTCAATGTTGTGACTAATTATGTATGTCATTTTACAGTGCTTCCTGGAGAAAGGTACTTCAAATTTAGGTCCCAGCCGGTCCGGTGGGATTCACCAGGGGGAGAATGTAACCATACTGTAAAATGGATTACAGTCATCTCTCCTGTTTACAGTAAGGCCTGGTATGTTATGGGCATGCCAGCAGTAATTATGGAGGTTTGCCCTCACACCCTGGTGAGGTGCCCTATGTATGGATGGGAGTGGACACATACTCTGAATCAATAATTAGTGATGTCAGAGTTGTGCCTGCCCCCAGAGTATATATGAGGCACAGCACTGCTCAATAGTTAGTTGGTTGCGGAGGTTATGAAAGGAGTACAGTTGGTTGGTTGTAGTTGCTGGAGTAAGGAGCAAGTCTGAGTACAGACTTGGGAGAATGCAGCTCATAAGACTGTGACCAGGGACCTGGCACAGGGAATATCTCTCTAAGGGGGGATAGGGAATCCACCAATTTGGGAAAAAAACACCTTTCAAAGGGAAGTGCGGTGATTATGAGCGGCTGAGTACCATCGCTGTGAGGGGCAGCTGGCCCACCGCATCGCAATAAAGATGATCTTGTTAAATCATACCCTTGTGTGTAAGTGTGGAGTGATTACACAGAGGAGTGCACCACAGAGGAGTTCCTCACCAGGACCATCCACAAGCGGACGCTGGGATCCTGATGAGGTGGAGGCGCTGCACTGGATATAGGTAGGACTCAAGTACACTACCTCAGCTACCTGTCTGGGTTGGCAATCCCCACACAACATCATGCGGGAGACTCAGGAGTCCTGTTGCCAACAGGTGCACCACCAGACACTACACTGTAATGGGGACTGGTTAGACCACAGGGGCCAATGTGAGATTGGGTGGGTCAGGCTATGCCAGAAAATCCGTTACACTGGACACCCACAATCAGCCCATAATTCTGGCATGGATGCTAGTGGACTGAGAGGATCATGCCCATACACTTTCTTAAGGCACTTCCTGGAAATGTAAGACACCTTTTCTTGATTATACCACTTCTCGTCTGACACTTCAGGATCCCAATCCTCTAGGGAGCTATCAGTATCCCAAATAACCTCGTCTGATCTTTCCTCATCAGTGGAACCCATTTCGAACTCAATTTCTCCCTCCAATAGATGTTGAAAATAAAGTAACAACTTTTGGCGATCCCTGGCAACTCTTGCCGACACTGGAGGTACATAGGGGGTTCCCCGGGCAATAGGCACAATATGAGCGACATTACCTAAATCCCCAGATGAAACTCCTGATGTCGCTGTGGACCTAGAATTGGACCAAAGGCTCTTAGGCCTACACCTTACATTAATAGTACTACTATTATCACTGGTACATGATGACACTCTTCGCATAGACATTTCCCCTCCCGATCCATCATCAGATGTAAGCACTCGCCCCAGTCCAAGTTTTCCCCAGTTCGTTCTTCAGAAGTGGCTCGGGACTCCCCAGAAAACCCTTGGCTAGACTGGGACCCAGATGAGAAAGTGACAGGGGCAGGGGTTTTAACTATGGCCGGGGGTTGGGCATAGGCAAACACTGCCGGCATACTCGGGGCTACGAACCGCAACTTCTCGCTACCTTTCCCGGTACCATCGGACTGGCACTCCGGTTCACTCGCCTCCTTACTCCCAGGCTTCCGCAGGGCCTGCCAGCTCTTCCCGGACCCAGGCGACCTGGTACAGTTGCTTGGCCGCGAGGACACGGCCATCTTCCATCCGGTTCCGCTGTGCCCATCAGAAATGATGTCATGGATCTCGTGGGACTCGCCGCCATCTTGCGTTTGGTTCCCCACCGGAACCTCTTCCTCCAGAACGACGTCCGCCGCCGGATGTGATGGTTCTGCTCTCCGCTCCGCCCGGGCCTGGGCCAGGCCTCTCACCGCCGTTGCCACCACCGGTGCCTGGGGAGGGCAAGGTTGTTGCTTACCGCTCCGTCGGCTCGGGATGGTTCCTCCTCCGCCGTCCGCTCCGCCAGTCACCACGGCCGTGGGACTCCGCCTCTCAGGTTGTTTCTGCACCGGTGACATGAGTCTCCGCTCCGCCGCAACACAGGTAAGTGCCGATTCTTTCCCAGAACCGCTGTAGTGGTCCGCCGGTAGGCGTATCATCACCGTCGTCGGGGTCGCTTGCTCCTCGTCCGAGGAGTCGAACTCCGATTCAGGGAGTGGCACTCCCCCAGGGGACCGTTGGGGAGGTTCTCGGCCCTCACCTCGCTGGTACACTACCGACACACTTTAAAAAAGTGTGGCCGGTACCGCAAGCCGGGAGATTTCCCGGCTTGCTTGTGGCTGCCCCTCGGCGTGCCGCGCGTCATAGACGCGCGGTCACGCGTCTTCGGGAGCCTGCGCCCCCTGCACGCGCGTCCAGGGCTCCCCGAGGGAGCCCTGGTGTCCCGCGATCTGCGGGACGGCGGCAGGGGGTTCCGGGGGACCCGGCGGACCCAGTAGCGGTAGGGAGAGCGCCCCGATCGGAGGGCGCTCTTCCGCTGCTTCGGCGCGTGCCCGTCACACTTGGGCGCGCGCCAGGCTACTGCTGCGGCCAAGAACGGGCAAATGCTCGAATAAACTTGGCCGCAGCAGTAGGTCTTTTTCTCCTCAGGCTCCGTTTTTATCATCATGAGCGATCCCCAGGTACCGGGATCAACTGGCTCTGTCCAAGCCGTATGTGGGGCTTCAGCCGTTAGCATGGCTGTGTCCGCTCCCGCCTCCACGGTCTGCCCGGGCACAAATGGTTGCACGGCCCACAAATAATGAATGCCGCATTGAGGGCATCGAAAAGTGGTACTGACCGGACCGCCCGGCAGCCGACACTCCATGCATAAGCACACCACAGTCTCTTTGCCACCTGCCTTGAGCACAAGGAAGCCTCCTGGAGCCGAATAGGGGTGGGCAGAGATGTCCGGTTCGTCATTAATTTTGCTGGCCATGCTAAGGACAGGAGACACACTTTGAAGTGGTCTGCTCTGTTCGCTAGCTCCTCGTGAATGGAAGTGCAGGGGCTTGTTTGTAACCCCTCCTTCGTCTAGCTCCACTCGCATATGCCAGAGCTGGAAACCACTCCCATTAGTGGAGATTAGGGGAGGGTCCCACAAGTTTATTGGATGCCCCGGCACAGGGGCTGAACTTTTCACAGTCCTGGAGGGCGCAGCCACAGCTTTCGCACCACTACCCCCGACAGGGCGGGGTTCCTTTATTGGCGCCTGTCCCAGCCAATTTCTTGCAACCTCTTGGTTTGCAAAATCCTCGTCCTCTTTTCCGCGGGCAGCACTGATTACAGGGACTACTTTCTGTAAGGGTACAGCCGGTTCACCAGCTCCTCGCTCATCTAGATCCATTCCCACTGGGCATAATTGGAAACCACTCCCCCTGGTTGAGATTAGGGGGAGGTCCCATAGATTTATCGGGTGACCCAGCACTGGGACTGAGCCTGTTACTGTCCATGAGGTCGCGGCTGCAGCTTTTGCACCATACGCCCCATCAGGGTGGTGCTTTCCTGTTGGCGCCACTCCTGGCCAACTCTCTGCAAGTCCAGTATTGTATTCATTGTCTGCAACTGGCCCACATGGTTTCCCAGGGAAGCAGGAGCCGCCATTTTGGTTTGCATTGTCAATCTTGTTAACAGTTGAGGTAGCTTTTGGTTGTTTGTACGCCGACTGGCAAGGATATCCATCATGTTCCCCACACATCACTACAATGTCCCCCTCACTGTCCTCAGGGGTAGTACCCCTAGGTCCCAGACAGGACCAAAACGGCGCGGCCACAGCCTTGGCGCCACTCCACAGCAGGCTCACAAAAGTCATTTCCGTAGCTTGCTCTACACCCGCACACACGCCATGTGCGCTCCCTCCATCAGCCTCCGTCCGCCATTTTGGACCTTCCGCACCGCGCGGATCCTCCATTCTTGCGGTCATCATTTGGTTACTGTATATGTTTTTATTGTACATGGAGCTCCTCTCTGCAGGGCAGCTGCCACACCGATACAATAAAAATTGTCCGATGCACCACCTTGTGTACCTAATGTAGGTCTGACTCGTGTTGCACTGCCTCAGGCTAGGCTCATCTCTCTGGGTATGCTGTGTCTCTCTTCCTCTCCCAGTCTGTGCTCCCTTCGGTGAGTGATCTGGAATGGGCTAGAGTACTCTGGCTCTTTCATGCAGTACTTGGGCGTCTACCTCTCTTGGTCAGCCTAGCACAGACCCTCTCGAGGATTCCTGACCACGTTAACAGGCTATCCCTTTAGGCGTCCTACCAACTAGCACTGCCTCAAGATGACTAGAACAGCTATAGCCCGGCTCCAGACTCCCAACTCCTCTCAGGTTCCCAGGTCGTACCTGCGGTCTGACAACTCCATCAGCTCCCCTGACTAGCCCTGGGTTCCATCCCAACACCGCACAAATTGACAGCATACATTCTCCCTGTTTCCCAGTGTGCCTAGCAAAAGCCTGTCCTGTTGACAGGTATCTCAGCAGCGCCTCCAAATGTAACGGATTTTCTGGACCTGCCTGACCCACCCAATCTCACATTGGCCCCTGTGGTCTAACCGGCCCCCATTACATGGTGGTGTCTGGTGGTGCACCTGTTGGCAACAGGACTCCTGAGTCTCCCGCATGATGTTGTGTGGGGAATGCCAACCCTGACAGGCAGCTGAGGTAGTGTGCTTGAGTCCTACCTACATACAGTGAAGCGCCTCCACCTCATCAGGATCTCTGCGTCCACAAGGAGATGGTTCTGATGAGGAACTCCTTCTTGGTGGTGCCTTCTGCTGTGGAGTAACTTCACACTCACACATTGGGGTGCTTGTGAACAAGGGCATCTTTATTGATTGATGGTATAGGCAAACTGCCCCTCGCAGCTGTCAGCTCAGCCGCTCATCTCTCTGCTGCACTCCATCTGGAAGGTTCCTCCTTCTCCTAATGTAGTTGCTTTCCACCTCTCCCCTCAGGGAGATTCACCAGCTTGTCTTTCTTGAGCTGCCCAGACTCACATCTATTGCATCAGCCTCTGCAACACTGTTGCAGACCTCCACATGACTCTCCTGAACAGAGTCAAAACACCAACTCAACTGAACTGCTAACTTTAGGCAGTGCTGTGTCTTATATCACCTCCAGGAAACAGACACCCTCTGTGTCACTAATCGTGGACACATAGCATGTTGTCACTTCCTTTGGGACATATGACACCTCACCAGGGTTTGAGGGCAAACCTACATGATTGTTACTGGCAACCCTGCATACTTACTAGGATTACTGCCAGCATGAAAGAGATATGTACACCAATTTTACACATGGCTACATAAAGAACAGAAGAAAGAGGAAAAGAAAGAAACAACTCACGGAGACGTCTAATCAATCAATAGAAGACCATTGACTTCTGCACATCAGGCTGTTGGGCATTGCGTCGAGAGTCAAGAGAAGATGCCGGAATAGGAGGAGGGTAAATACAGTAAAGATAAGAAGCACATTGATTGGCTTTTATTTAATTGTGTTTTTCTTTTTTCATTGCCCAATGACTGCCAATGTGTTTATCTATGCCCCTTTCAGGATATAGATATGCTCAGTGACACAGCAATGCATTTTTCTCAAATGTTTGTTTTTATTTAATTGTTATGTATTGTACTTTTTTATGCTTCTTTTTTAAGCATACCCATTCATTGCCATTGTGGCAATCCATGTCCATATTGTGGGCATGGTTTACCACAGTCACAATCAATGGGTTTATTGGCCAGTGTAACTTATTGTACTGTTATGCCAATGTTAATTTATTGTGTATTTATTTTGTTTTACAAACAAATGGGCACCTTGCCTTTGCCCCTTTGATTGTGTGGTGATGGGGTAGAGGGGGTGGGGGTAGTTTCCCCAGGGAGGGTGGTAAGACCTCCCGGGTGGTCATCGGGGGAGGGGGTTGACCCCTTAATTACTATAGCGGTTAATAAACGCTAAGGTAATTAAAGGGTTAGTGGGCAGTAGTTCGTTTTCTATTTTATTATTGCTGCCCATGGAGGATGAAGAGGATAAGGAGGATGGTGATGTGGACGAGGATGGCCTTCACCCTGGCAGGGGTAATTCCAACTTTAATTTACTTTATGTTGGCTGAATGTTTAATTTTTAATGGGCAAATTAGCTATTATCAATATCTGTGTAATAAGGATTTTGCCCATTACTGTACTATACATGTTAGGGGGGGGGTGTTGTGTGTAGAGGGGGTGGTTAGTAGGGTGCCCATTCATTGACATTGGGGTTATCGTTGCTCCCATTGAGGGCATAGGTAACCACACTGGCAATCAATGGGTGTATTGGCTAGTATTGGTGTTTGTATTGGGGGTAGATGTGGTGGCTGAAGGGGGTATTTGGTCCATGATGTGTGTCTATGCCTACCTGGAGGGTAGCGGAAGGGAATAACCCCTTCATTACCTTAGCGCTAGTAACTGCTAAGGTAATGAAGGTGTTAACTTCTCCCACAACCCTCCCGGTAGGCATAAACAACCACCACGGGCCAAATACCACCTTTACCCACCCACTTTACCCCCAATAAACCAGACAGTGACATTTAACCCATTTATTTCCTTAACGGTTAGCCGCTAAGGTAATTAAGCTGCCAGTAAATGAATTTTTATTACATAGGATGGAAGCAGGTGATCTCCAGAGCTGGTATTAATGCGGGGCAGCGCCAGAGATGCCCGGCTTCAATAACATGCAGTAAAAATAATAATGTTCTTATAAATCACATCGCGGATCCCATCTCGCCACCTCAAGGGTTGCTTGCGAGTTGCAGCCGTGATGTGAATATCGAAGCTACTTGATTAGCAAGATATCTCCAAAATAGCGTTTGACTTTTTTTGCGCTCTGTATGGTTTTTTTTTGTGGGAGCGCGACCGATCGGGGAGAAGCACTTCTCGAACGAATTTGGCAAGTTATCGAAGCTTTCTGAATAGATAAAGTACACTTGCCAACTCGTTCGAGAAGTGCCTAAAATTCTCGATAAGTCCCTTATTGAAGTTTAGTTAATAGGCCTCTAAGAATTTATACAGTGGCTAAATTATCTTGCCTTCTATCCATACCATGCATAGTAATAGCCTATGCTACCTGCCATGGAGCAATATTGCTAAGCCTGCTGTATAACATTTGGTTTTTGATATGACATTTAGGCTAACTACTATATTTATCTGACCTCCACTGACCTCTGCCCATCTTTTCACTCCTTATCACTAGCTGTCTTCCTCTGGTATCTGCTCCTGGGTGCCCTGAATTGCTGATACCTCAAATTTATCCAGGAAACAACTTCTAATCTTCCCACCCACTACAGCTGTGCAGGAAATAAAGTGACATGAACATACACTTGGAAAGACAGAAGTAATATAATTGACTTTTAAATTACTTTTGGGCATTTACGGTATTTTGTCTAGAATGAGAGGAAAACAATATATATGGGATGACAGAAGGACTTTCTTGAACTGCAGAAAAAAAATACTTAAAATTAGATCGAAAAAGGATAAAATATCCCATATTGTTGGAGTTACTAGGAAAACAAATACTTGGAATAGCATACTTTGTATTTCTTTACATTGCGAAAATATTGCCATGCAATGTTTTACTAACCGCCAAGGTAACAAAGGGGTTAACCAAATACAACCACCCCTACAGGAGGTCTACTGTACCACCCACCGGTGGGGCAACTGTATGTATGTATGTCTTTATTTATATAGCGCCATTAATGTAGCGCTTCACATCAGTAATACACGTGACAATCATATAAATAACAAATAACAGATCATGGGAATAAGTGCTTCAGACATAAAAGTAACATTGTAGATAAGGAGTCCCTGATCCGAAGAGCTTCCAATCTAATTGGTGGGGAGAACGTATAAAGACAGTAGGAGGGCATTCAGGTAAGTGCGCCTGCAGGGGACCAAGCTTTATGTATCATATGTATAGTATTAGCCACGGAACTATTCATATGCTTCTTTAAGCAAGTGTGTCTTAAGGTGGGTCTTATAGGTGGATAGAGAAGGTGCTTGTCGGGTATTGAGGGGAAGGGCATTCCAGAGGTGCGGAGCAGTCAGTGAGAAAGGTTTAAGGCGGGAGAGGGCTTTAGATACAAAGGGGGTAGAGAAGACATCCTTGAGCAGAACGCAAGAGTCGGGATGGTGCATAGCGAGAAATTAGGGCTGAAATGTAAGGAGGAGCAGAAGAGTTTAAAGCTTTAAAAGTGAGGAGGAGAATTGAATGCGAGATTTGATAGGAAGCCAGGAGAGTGATTTCAGCAGGGGAGACGCTGAGACAGATTTAGGAAAGAGTAGAGTGATTCTGGCAGCAGCATTAAGGATAGATTGTAGGGGAGACAGGTGAAAGGCAGGAAGGCCAGACAGCAGGAGGTTATAGTAATCGAATGAAGGCCCAAGACAGAGTTTTAGCAGTCGAGCAACAGAGGAAAGGGCGTATCTTTGTAAAATTGCGGAGGAAAAAGCGACAGGTTTTATATATATTTTAAATGTGAGGGGAGAATGTGAGAGAGGAGTCGAGTAGGCAGAGTCCTTGGGCTACTGGGTGAATGATGGTACTTCCAACAGTAATGTTGAAGGAGGTAGTAGGGCCAGGTTTGGGAGGAAGTATAAGGAGTTCTGTTTTTGCCATGTTATGTTTAAGTCGGCAGAGGGCCATCCAGGATGATATAGCACAGAGACATTCAGAAAATTTGGTCTGTACAGCAGGTCCTATCAGGGGCTGAAAAGTACATTTGTGTGTTGTCAGCATAGAGGTGATTTTTAAACACAAGAGATGTGATTAGGTCACCTGGAAAAAGTGTGTACAGAGAAAAGAAAAGAGGTCTGAGGACAGAGCCCTGGGGTACCCCCACAAAAGAATAAAAGACACTGAAAGTATGATGGGAGAGGTAGGATTTGATCCAGGATAGAGATTTGTTCCGAATACTAAGACTATGGCGAATGTGAAGGAGAAGAGGGTGGTCCACGGTGTCAAATAGGGAGGGAGACAGGTCGATAGTTAGAAAGACAGGTAGGGTCAAGCTTGCTGTTTTTAAGTAATGGTATAACTGTTGCATGTTTGAAGGAGGAGGGAAAGGTACCAGAGTAGAGGGAAGAGTTAAAAATCTATGTGAGCGTAAGGATTATAGAAGGAGCAAGAGGTTTAATGAGATGGGAGGGAATGGGATCAAGAGGGCAGGTGGTAGAGGGAGAAAAGGAGATCAGCAGTGACACATCCTACTCCGAGACAGCAGAAAAAGAGTCAAGGAAGGCAGGAGGAGAGTTAGGAAGCGGTGTGGGATGGGAAGAGGCAACAGAGGGAATGTTCTGACGTATGGATTCCACTTTTTCATTAAAATAGTCAGCAAAGTCCTGAGGTTCTGAGGTGAGATGGAGGAAGAAGAGGAGGCAGCCGAGGGTGGTCTGAGTAGAGAGTCAAAGACAGAGAAGAGTTGGCGTGGGTTAGACTTGTACGTGTTGATTAGTGAAGAAAAGTAGGTTTGTTTAGCCTGAAAGAGGGCAGAGTTAAAACAGGACAGCATAAATTTGTAGTGAAGGAAGTCTGAGAGAGTATGAGATTTCCTCCAGGGGCGTTCAGAGGAACGAGTGGAGGAACACAGCATGCGCGTGTGGGAATTTAGCCAGGGTCTGGGGTTAGAGGGGCGAGGACAGAAGAGAGAAAGCGGGGCATGTAGACCAAGAGAGGAGGATAAGGCAGAGTTGTAGTTCCTGACCAGGTTGTCAGGGTCTGTAGCAGGTCTGAGAGAGAAGAGGGAGGAGCGTAAAGTGGAATTAAAAGCTGGTAGGTTAATAGAGCGCAGATTTTTGCAGAAATGAGGGGTAGATGGAGATGGATAGGGGGAGAAGTGAGAGAGAAAAAATGAGATGAGGTTATGGTCAGGGAGAGGAAAGGGGGAAATGGAGAAATCAGTGAGAGAAAAGATTTTAGTGAAAAACAGGTCTAGGTAGTGGCCATCCTTGTGGATGCTGGCTGCAGTCTACTGTTGGAGGCCAAAAGAAGAGGTTAGAGAGAGAAAGCGGGGAGCCCAAGGGAGAGAGGGGTCATCAATGTGGCAATTGAAGTCCCCAAGGAGAAGAACAAGGAAGTCTGAAGAGAGAAAAACAGAGAGCATTCATATAATCCCCCCCCCCATAGACCAATAACCAATAGACCAATAGCCAATAGCCAAAGGTGCCTAATAGGGTTTTGTCCATTCAAAAACAATAAACAATACTTTTAATATAATTGATTTTTTTAAAATCAATCACATAATAAAAATACAAGCATTTTAATCCATTGATTAATCCTCAATGGATGGCCTAAATAACCACATTGCCAATCAATGTTAACCATTAAAAAAATTGGATTCCTTATCCTAGCCACGATGAAGGCATCCTTCCCATCTTCAGGGACGGGCCCCCAGAACCAATCCAATAAAGGTCCAATGCCCAACCATAAAAAAACAAATCCTAGCCTGATGGCTAAAAAAAAAACACACCAAAATCATAAAATAATCCAAGGCCTGATGCCCCCCCCCCAAAAAAGTGCAAAATAAAAATTTGTAATCCAAAAGCATCTGTGGTGTCTGACGTTTGATCCTCAACTTGACCCGAAGCCCTCTATCCTCAGTTGCTTATAGAGTCTTCATCAAGTAAGTATTTCTTGATTTAAATATTCTATACTTTCCTCAGCCTACGCCTAATTTTGTCCCTATATTTTGCATACAAGACTATCGCTAAATTCATCTAAAACTTTATTTAAATTTTTTTTTTAAAGTTGCCCTGCCTTTAGATTCTCTGTGTCTGACCTCAACTATGTAACTCTTTGCAACTCTATGCAACATGAGCATCTACCCTGCCATTCACATATTGAAATGTAACATGAAAACACTTCTTCAATGAATCCAATAAAATATCCTCCTGGTGTACTGAGTCCTCTTTGTTCTTCTTCTACCATAACACCTGTCTTCCGATACCTTGAAAAGAGCATCCCACCTTTCTATTTCACGGTGGGCAGCTGCACCGTGCCATACTCTTCCTGAATTGCACCATGTCTTTCACCTTGCTTTAAGATTGCATGTTTATTGGAGCAGGACCCTCCTGAACTATTGTACTAACATACAATTTATCTTGTTTTTGTATTATCTTTGACACCACCATTGTTTTGTACTGAGAAATATGTTGGTGCTTATACATAAATTATAACAATGATATGAAATACTGAGATTGATATTTGTTTCCACTCTGAAAGCAACTTCTTTGGTCAAGCACTAGAGGAGAGGAACCATGCAAGCTTTTGGAGGCAATCTCATTGTTATTAGGCAGCAACCATTATCTGCTTTGATCAGGGGCATTCAACTGGTTTTCCTTACAAAAACATACATAAAGTAGTAGAACATTCCGTACATGTGCATTTATATATATTCAGATGTCATTCCATTATACCTTACTGAAAAATAACTATACACATATACTGTAACTATACAACTTACAAAAAAAATATCAAATCTTAGCCAAACATTCTTCATGCCAACTGAGACGTATAAATTGGGGTTCCACACAGAGGAAGGATGTTAATAATGGAATTTCTGCTTTGGCATTCTAAATTTTCCCATGACAAAAGCACTAATTTTTGTTCAACAAATATTCTGTTTCCCCCTATTTGGTATATATTTTATTTTTGCCAGCAGATAATCACGGCCAATCAGTGCAACAATTTGTCATTATCATTTTACTAAAGAAAGAACATTGTTAAGCACATGTCACTACAAAGCTACGCTGCATAAGCAAAATGAAAATGACCTATGTTCTGGCACAGGGAGTATACTCTATTCAGAATAGCAAAGTCTAAAAGAATTGTTCCAACATTTTTAGTTGATAAAACGTCTTCAGATGCTATCTTAATCCTATTGTCAACATATTCTTAATGATATTACCCTTTCGATGTTGGCAGATGATCAAGAAAGATAGATTATTTTATTTATATGAGTTGCTTTTAATACATTGTTTAAAAGACCATCTGCATGTGTGAAAACGTGAATTAAATAGAAGTAACCATGTTAGTTCAGTTGCGATCATTTTAGTATTGCGACCTGAGGTAGAGAGGAGAACTCTCGAAACCTTGTCCTGAAATATCAAATGGTAAACTAAATAAAAATGTACAGTATTAAATAAAACTGAAGTACTCATTTACTTTGAAAACATTTTAAAAGTATTCCAGGTTAAAAGTCTGCTTGCATATATATATATATATATATATATATATATATATATATATATGCCCACATCACGTTGAAGTATCTTGTAGTCCCAGAATAAGGCCGTAAACATGGTATTTCTCTACACTGGGTTTATTTACAGGGATAAATTATACACCAACAGGCCCACTGTCCCTTTAAGACACAACAAATAATAAAAATAACACCTATTCCCTTTAGGGAAAACTAACTAAACATACTCCAGCCCTTTCTAACTGTCGCTGGCCAATTAAACTGGTTCCCAGCCTAAATCATGACCTATCATATGCACCCCATATGAACAGTCTTAGGTACATCAATATATCACTTAGCTATTGTATGTTACTGTTAGGGCTCCAGGTAATTCCCTCTGGACGCTGCGAAGATTCAAAGAATCCCTCCTCTGTAGTTTCAAGGTTATGGATAGGGCATCCCTGCTTCAGTGCAGCCTCGCGTCCTTCCTTCCTGTTCTTGGGATTAAGACCCAGTCAGTCCCAGCAGAGTCCACGACCACCATCCAGTGGGTCTAAGGGACTGTGCCAGCCTCTTCCTTAGCTGGGGATAACATTCTCTCTCCCTGCTTCCCCTGGGGAAAAGCCGTCTCAGTCAGAATGGCAGCTCACTGTGTCTGCCTTAAAACACTTCCTTGTTTATTCAGGAGTCCAGCCAGATTAGCTGCAGCTGAAACTAGTTACTCTAGGGGAGATTAACTCCATGTAGGCTGGAAAGCACACTAGCTGAAACATTCCAGCCTATGCAGAGACAGTTATTGTATCACAATCTATAAATCTATCTGTCTATCTATATATCTATCTATCTATAAAGCAAAAAATAGCCGTGTTCGTCCAGTTGCGATAGTGCAGAATAAATGAGTTCTTCAGTATTAGGTGATACCTTTTTTTTTTGGACTAACAATTTATGTCACAGGACAAGCTTTCGTGAGTTCTCCTCTCTTCTTCAGGTCGAGCAATACTGATATACAAAGGATTCTATGGCTAAAACAGTGTAGAGAAACAAAACAAAAACAACAGATATTTACTGTAGATACAGTAAGGTAGGGTGTTAAAAGTGTTTGAAGCCTGGGAACGGGGACAAGGGAAGGTGGGGAGGGGGATGGATGCTGGGGGGGGGAGAGAAAGTGTTGATAAGAATGGAGGCAATCAGGATAATTACAAACAATTTTGATATGGTGTGAGAAACCCATGTCTGCATTAAGTAGATTGGTTTTGGTGTCAAAGAGTCTTATCATTCTGAGTTCAACTGTTTTCCGTTCTTGGGTGCGTTTAATCATTCCATTGAGGATTTTGATTTTTAAATCATTTATGGAAGGATCTGGTTGTGAGAAGTGATGTCCCACAGGTGAGCAGTATCTTCCTTCTTCGTGATGGAGTATAGAGTGTCTGTGCATGTTCATTCTTCCTTGTAGTTTTTAGATGGTTTCCCCAATGTAGCAACCTTGGTCACATTTGTTGCACTGAATCATATACACTATATTCCTGGATGTGCAGCTGTATGATCCTATATACGATATATATATATATAGACAGTGTTTGACAAATCACCCAAAAATCTACTCGCCCAACCAAAAAATCTACTCGCCACCTAGTCCTCCACATGCCAGCTGAGGGTCGGGGGGGTCGGGCAGCCAGGCGGGGGGGTCGGGCAGCCAGGCGGGGGGGTCGGCCAACCGGACAAGCAGGCGGGGGTCGGGCAGCCAGGTGGGAGGATCGGGGCAAGCGGATGACAGCCGCACGGCAACACCAACCTCCCCATGAGAAATGTGTGCGTCCGCACGCGCAGTCTGCTGCCAGTCTGCTTCCCCGCTCCCATTACCAGAGCGTGGGACAGAGGGGAAGCACCTGGGCAGCAGCAGCCGCGGGACCCCCCCAACCTACCTCCCGCATGCGCAGGCTGCAGCCAGTGCTGCCAGCCTGCTTCCCCACTCCCATTACCAGAGCGTGGGACAGAGGGGAAGCGCCTGGGCAGCAGCCGCGGGACCCCCCCAGCCTACCTCCCGCCCCGGGCAGCAAGCGGGGATCGGGGGCAGGGGGGTTGGGGCTGACCTAGATATGCCAGCCGGCCCTCTTCCCCGCATCAGGCCAATCAGGGAGGGGGATTACTTATTTATTTTTAAAAAAAAATTGGCACGAGCAGGGTAATTCATAGAGCCGCAGCAGCGGCCTAAATCCACTCGCCAGCAGCCTAAATCCACTCGCCATGGGCGTGTGGTTATCATTAATTGTCGAACACTGTGTATAGATATATATAAACAGTCCAGAAAACAAGGCACTCATATATGTGTAGATACAGGTGGTGGTAGGTGGCAAACCGTTAGCAAGGCAGCACATCTGATAGATGAACACAGGACAGGCACTCCAAAATCCAAATGTGAAATTTAATCCTCAACGTTTCAGCTCCCAATGGAGCCTCTATTAAGAGCTCTTGATAAAGGCTCTGTTGGGAGCCAAAACTTTGAAGAATTAATTTCACCTTTGGATTTTTGAGTGCCTGTCCTGTTTATATATATATATATATTCTGAACTCCTTGAGTCTACATCTGTGTTGCCCCAAAGGCGGACGCCTGAAAGGATTTCCCAAGAGCTGCTCCCCTCTGCAGAGACCCAGCAGGCTGCTCCTATCAGCAAAGAGTTAAATCCTCAATTGCTTTTAATACCAACCTTGTGATCTGGAACTTTTGACTTTTTCATTGTAACGTTGACTGCAGGAGAGTCTAATGTTAGCTGTTCTAATTGAAAATGTATAATAAAATCCAATGTGGTACATGTATAGTTGACAACTAGAATTTCGCTAGGGCTTTTAACACCGTTACCCATTCTATTCTACTGTATAAAGCTGAATCAGAAAATAAAATGTGAGTATATCTTCACTTTCAATAAAAAGTAAAATATACGATGAAAAATAAAAATAATGATTATATCTTTACCATAAGTGATTTTCATTTTTAGCGTTCTTACAACACGTTGAAGAAATGTACAGTATGAGAAGAGAGAGTGTATGGAGCTAGAGTGAGTACAATATGAGACCTAAAGCTGTGCTAGTTATCCCAAAATACATCTGTAACGGTGTTTGCCCGGGCCCATTTCATATTGACCCCCTTCTGTGGACACTGAATGACCCCTGTTACATGAAGTGTAGTGTGATGCACCTGCTGGCTTACAGAACTCCTTAGTCTCCCACAATGGTATATGGGATGCATCAGGACTGGCTTATGAGGTATTGCTGAGTTATACTCACTCATGGTACAGCGCCTCCATCTCTTCCAGACCCCCAGCGTAGTAGGGAGGAGTCTCTGAAAGGGAACACTCTTTGTGCACCTTCTTCCCAACTGACTCCACAATCAGGACAGAAGTGATCTTTTTCTTTGGCATCCTTTATTATCACCAGACATGGACAGCCGCCCATCATAGCGGCCGGTCTTCTAGCCGCTCATCTCAGGTTGCCAACCCACAGGAAGTCCCTGGACAACATTCCTAGTCAGGACCCTAGAAGCTGTCCTTGCTCTTCCCTTACTCCCTGATGGAGTAAGAGGAATAGCTTGCCCACACCTCTCCCCTAAGGGATGGTCACAATAGCTGCCAAGCCTTGACATTTTGCTGGGTCAGACCAGTCTCACTCAGGTGGGTGAGACAACTAACTAAATACAGGATGTGCTGCATATTAAATAGATTCAGTAGGCACCACCCCTATGTCACTGTAAGTGGACACAGAGCATGTTGTCACTTCCTTCACTAGATACTACACAGCACAGGAGTGTGAGGGAAACCCCATGATTACTCCTGGCAAACCTGCCCTTAACAGGGATTATTGCACAGGAGTAGAAAGGCATGTAACCCCAAAACTACACAGGGCTACACATCATTAGTAAGAAAGGCATATTGAGATATAAGTAATTTGTTTGAAAGTTTCAAGGACTTAAGATTTTAAACATCAATTAGATAATAAAAAATAATCTCTACTGTACATACCGATGCAGAGGCCGTTATCCGACCATTTATCGGGTTGAATAATGCACTATATAGGGTGGTGGTCCGAGATGGTGCTTTGCAGACTAAATGGCCCATCGGATTAACACAGCAGGGGTCCCTGCTGTGTTAATCCTACCGGTGTCTACAGATGCAGCGGCCGTTATTCCAACAAATCACAGCGCCGTCTTCATGTGCGCTGCTGTACTCCACGGCATGAACGCGGCCAATCGCCTCAGCCACACGTGTTTATCGCGATTGCTTTGTTTGAATTTCATGGATTGTGTGCAATTAAATGCAATGAAATGAATTGTAATGTGTACAGTACTGTGCTACTGCGCTACTGTGTCAATTTCAAGTATTTAAAAGCCAGAACACTAAAATGCCATTTTATGCACTCGCGTCTTAAGGCGGTACGGTTGTAAGAAATCCTGCACCACGACATGGGTATTCCATGGTATACACCGCATGAAGTGTTTCTATAATGGCCGCTGCATCTGTACTTGTCTGTAAGAGACGCGCAGATTTACGCAAGAGATAGGCTGAATCAGTCACTCTACCTGGGTGCCTCTAACAGGCGATCACTGACCTTTTATTTAAATTTTAATACTACAGTATTGTAGCAGGTGGTCTCCGGAGCTGAACCGTATTGATTTCAGGTCCCGGAACCCCCTACTTACCAAGATACAGGCGCCATTTTGGGGTGCCAGTTTCCCCGCCATGTAAAAATCCTGTGGGTCATGTGACCGTGGGATCTAAACAAAGTAGAGGGATACTGGCACCCCATAACGGGGCCTGTAACTCGGGAAGTAGGGGACCCTGAAGCTGAAATAAACTTTGTTCAGCTCAGAAGACCCCCTGCGCCCACACACTAGAATCAAACACCCCCCCTCCCCCCAAAAAAAATAATTACCATAGCGGATAGCTCCCAAGGTAATGGAGCTGCTTACATTTTATTTTTATTCATAGTGTGCATGAGCAGGAGGTCTCCTGAGCTGAACAAAGTTGATTTTAGCGGGTGTCTGGGTGTCCTTGGGTGGTTCTCATGGGTGTCCGGAGGCCTCCTGGTGGTCAATGTTGGTGTCCGGGGGCCCCACGGGGGTCCTCGGGTGGTCCCTACGGGAGCAGTGGGTCTTCTGAGCTGAAGAAAGTTTCAGCCTCGTGGACTCCCTGCTACAATACTGTAATGTTTAAAATTAAACCCCGCAATCGCCTGTTAGAGGCGCACTTAGAGTGACTGATTCAGCCTATCTCTTACAGCGCATCTATTACAGACCGGTAGTCCCCGGTAGGATTAACACAGCAGGGACCCCTGTTGCGTTAATTCCATGGGCATTAGTCTGCCGCGGCAGATGTTGAAAGGATTTCGGGAGATCTCGAAAACCAATTCGAGCAATGGTCGGATAACGGCCGCTTCATCTGTACACTTTTTTTTTTACCTCAATATTTGTCGTAGATATAAAAAATAATATAATATCTGAAAACAGTATTATATTTGAATTATATAACAGTATACTGTACGTCTATGCTGTCTTATTCTCAGTTTCAGGGCTTACATCTGGGCCACTAGCGAAAGTCAGAGAAAGCAATGAAGTGCACAGACTTTCCGAATATTCTCACGCACAGTACTTTTTTTTTACTGCACTTTATTTTTGTGGAAATATAAGGAAATTCATTTTATCTTTGCATGCAATACAAATGCCACTGATTTTGGCAGAGTTTGCTGCCCAGGTGTACTTAGTATTGTGAAAGAATTACCAACAATATAAGACTTGAATTATTTATGTGACTTTAAAATGTTTCAACATACAGTAGACCTTCATGCATGACCAAGAGATACAACAAAAGCAAATATTTTATATGAACCTATTATGTATATTAGTCAAGCTGTTTTTAAGCCCAGTTAAACATGTTCAATTTCAGATTGTCACGTAATGAAGTGTCTTGATAAGCTTCATTTTTTCTCTCAGATTTTCAATACTGTATAGAAGACCTAGTGGGGGTTATGTGCTGTGCCTCTGCTCAAATGTATCAAGGACTTTGCCGATTTTTTGCACCCTGTGCATTAGGTAGTTTTTATTTTGTCTGCTGTGATGTTGGCTTTCTTGCTTAAAGATCTGCACCTTGTGTAGGAAACTGGAACAGCAGGTTTGGTACATATGACGCTATCTTGGAGAAAAACTGGTGCAGTGCATCAAAACAAGGGTGCCTGGAGGGTTTATACTTTCACATATACTGTTAATATATTTGTCTACTAAACAAGGAATTAAAAACTTCTTGCTGATATACTGTAATATGAAGTTACAAAGATATACATTTACATTAAAAAAATATATTAAATAATGTGCAGGATACTGTATCGACCTGTAGATTATTTATACATAGATCCTATCGCCGTTTTGTTTCTATTCTGTATTACCTCCATGTAATATCATTAATATAAAAACTCCTTTATTGCCCTGTAAATCATGGCACTCATATTCTAGGGCCAGATCTGAAACAGTGCTCCGTTGTATGCTGAGAGTGATCTGCACAGAAGGGCAGGACAGTCCCTCTATGTGTTGATGTCACTGCAATGACGTCAAGATCATGTGATCGCTCCTAGGAGTACTTATGGTGTTAACCATTGTCTTGCAGGACCCTATGGTAGCAATATGTTATCCACACAAAAAGGGAACATTTAAAATACTGGCCACTTCTATATTTTCTTTATTAAAAAGGGAAAACGTCTAAATCTATCACCCATATTACATTTTATTTTACACACGGTTCCTGGACGCAGAGAAAGAAACATGAAACACACACGCTATTCACTTGATTCACATATAGCAGTCTCATTAGAGGAGGGCTGCCTAGCAAATCTCCATTAACCATGTGATATTTTAGTACAACTGGAGAAATAGCAGGCTTGGTCTTGTGATCTCCATTTGACAGTGTCAGATAATGAGGCTTCTTTCTCCTTTACCCTTAGGGTTGCCACCTGCTCCTTATTATAACCAACTGCTTTTTCCGGTTTCCACCTGACATTCTTTGCCTTATGCTAATGCTGAAATAGATTGATATGCTGGCTTCTTATTTTCAGTTGATAAACAAACAAGAAGGGGGAATCATTTTAGCTGTTGTATAATAGTATACAGTACATTTTACTTGATTCTCTGGAGGAAATGCCTATTTTCTGAAGATATTTTTCTTCTGAAGGGGTTTTTAAATTAATGACACCCTTTTATAAATGTTACAGTACCAGCAGCTAATTTACATATCACGTGACAACTTCTCTAAAAGAAAAACCTCAAGCATTTTTTTACACATGTAGCCCCGAGGTAAAATTTGAATCCCTGGCCCCTCTCCGCGAGTGCCGTGAGGTAGCGGGTGCCGCCGGAGGCTGCGACGGACCCGCCGGCACTTCGCGAGGGTGGGGGCCATTGCAGGGAGCGGTGCAGGCTGGATGCCGGGGACGCGATCGGGCCGTCGCTAGGGCCGCGATCGCGTTGCCACCGGCTCGGCGGCTAGGAGAGAGTGCGCCGCCATTGCGCGTTAGCTCGCGCATGCGCAGTAGGACAAAAGCGCGCGATGGGTTCCCTAGAGCAGGAAGAGATCGCGCGAGAGTAGGGAAGAGGATAGGAAGGTTGAGGCGGCCATTAGGGGTTCGCGCATGCGCGAGGGAAGCGCGCACGCGGCCCCAATGCATTAGGCAGCTCCTGGGAACTACAATTCCCAGGAGGCTTAGGGAGGCAGAGGTCAGGTGCTCCCTAGTGGCCAATAGGGCTGGAGGAAGCTCAGCCCGGGAAAAGAGATACATTTCCCGGGCTTTGCAACAGCAGTCAGGAAGAAGCAGAGGAAGGAGTAGGAAGGGTGCAGGGAGCGCGTGGCTCCTGCATCAGGTAAAGGGTCCTCCCTAGATTCCCAGGCAGGCCCCAATTCCCGGGTAAAGGGTAGGGGGTAACTGAAGAGGGACGCCTTAGCTAGGGAGGTGACCCTTGAGTGTGGAAGGTGCTGGTTTGGCAGTGTCGCAGCGGAGAGTGCTGTGGGCACTGTCAAAGAGGCACGGTGTGCTAGCAGTGTGTTTGCTGCGGGATCCAGGGGCTGTGTGTGATTGCAGCTGCCTGTGAGTAGTGTCGCTGTATGTGCTGGGCACAGTGCGTGCAGCGTGTGTGAAGTGTGGATCCCTGCAGGCTGACAGTGTGTGCGGTGTGTCAGCTGCAGGTGCTTTGGGAATAGCTAGTAGCAGTTACAGTTAGGACTGGGTAGCTAAGGGAAGGGGGGGCAGGTTATGTCCACAGGCCCTAGGAGTTTCCCTCAAGCCATCCCAGGTTGCAGTTCTTCAGGGACAGGCCTAGGTTAGGGTTGCTGTCACTCTAAGTAGTAGTTAGTGATAGGGATAGCGGCGGTTGCTGTTCCCACGCGGTTGGTGTTGCCGTGATCCGGTTGCAGTTCCCGTGAAGCGGTGGGACCCTCGTTGGGGTCCACCGGCAGAGTACCTGGAAAGGATCAGACGGACGTCTGACCCTTTGAGAAGAAAGTTGCGGTCCCGAGCATCGGAGTGCTCGGAAGGTATCTTCAAGTATTATAAAGTGCACCAACTGGGCCCTAGCTTAATATAGTGACTGCGCAGTCACCCACGACCTTTCGTAGGAAGACGAGACATTGGGTGTGGGGTGATCACAGGACACTGGGTGGGGTACACCAGACATTGGGTTGATGTGATGCGGGTAGAGCATCTGGTTATGGTTATGTTATGTAATGTGTTATATGTGTGTTAAGTAAAGAGTTAGTTATTGGTTATCGTATCTGTGTGTTATTGTATTTCTTACTCAGGGCTATCTTTCCTAACGGGGGATCCTGGGTAAGTGGAGGCGCTGCACCAAGTAAGGGTAAGGGTTTTCCCCAGGCTCCCAGCTAGCGGAGGCTCAGATCTCCTGGAGCCACACAGGTTATGCAGTACCAGTAGTCCCTTAGAGCAGGTGTGTTACAGGGAAAGGGACCGGTTAGACCACGAGGGGCCAATGTGGGATTGGGTGGGTCGGCCGGTTCACAAAAAGGGCTACATTTGGAGGCGCTGCTGAGATATCAGACCTGGGGTGCCCTGTACATGTTTTTCTAAATTTGTGTCCTATTTTTGTTCCGCCATTGGGAAGCCCTCAAGGCGGAGGAAGCCACGTGCTAAGTTCCCGGCCGCGCGGGAAAATGTTGCCAACAGTTATCCAGGACTGGCGGGAAAACCCGAGCCCCGCCCCCACACTGTGAGTGACTCAGAACAGAGTTTGCAACATTCCCCAAAAGACTGTGCTGCCCCTCCTCTAGAGTCCACCAGGGGGAGGGAGTGTCGTGAGCAGAAATCAGCCAATTCTGTTCCCCCTAAGGAAAGCAAGGGATGCCGAGAAAAGCACCCTTGGCTGTATAGAGTCGTACGGGCCCCCCATTTAGACTTGTCAATGGTGGTGTGCCCGTGTGCATTAAGAGACTGGAAAGCGACTGGTGGCTGGGCGGACGGGTCCCCTGAGTTAGCCGTCGCCCTCACGATGACCGTGGTAGACGGGGAAGAATGCCTGCACGGCCGTCTGCATGAATGTGAGTGTCCTGTGGGTGAACTGACCCGAGGGTTCGAGTGCCCTGACTGTGCGGCGCAGTTCCTGCAACCCAAACCGCCAGTGGCAGAGGACTCTGTTGCAGAAATGGAGTGTTCCATCCCCGAGGATGAGAGAGACTGCCAGGGGTTACACCCGGATGTGTATGAGCCCTGGAATTTGCCAGGAATGGAGGTCACAATGCTAATGTGCCCCTGCCTGAGTGGAGCCCTTAAAGATGGAGTCGAACCATCTCAGTTACAGTTAGGTTTCAGGTCAACTGAGGTGGATGGAGAAACATTTACCCAGTGTTGGAGCCTCAAATGTGGCTGTAATCGGAGGGAGGCACTGGCATGGGAGCCCCAATGTGAGTGTTGCGGGGCCTGGTTCCTAAAGCCTGTCCTGCCCCAGATGGCGGAACCAGCCGATGAAGAAGAGGAGGAGCCGGACCTCTCTCCTGAAGTAAGTGATGCGTGTCCCCAGTTTGTTCTACTTCCAGAGGCCGCCGAGGACCCGTGTGTCCAGACCACTGTTGCAGACCCTCTCAAAGAGGACGTGCCAATGGAAGAGCCAGAACCTCTGATGGCGGAACCTGCGGAGAAAGCGGCGCCTGATGGTGCTACTGAGGTGGGTGAAGCCGCTACTGATTTGTCCACTTCAGCGATGGAGGTGGTGGAGGGGCCGTGTGCCCCAATGGACTTTCTAGATGCTGAGCCGGAGCCGCTGAAGGCGGAGCTCCAGATGTCGGAACCCCAGATGTCGGTTCCAGACCCGGTTCCCGAGCAGGAACCACCGAGACCAGAACCACAGATTCCGGAAGGCCAGGGTAAGGTGTTTGTACCCCCGCCAATGTGTGGTGATTCTAGCGACCAACCGAGCGTGGTGATGCGCCTGCCGGCGGACCACTCCAGTGAGGTCACTGAAGCAACCGTCTCAACTGATCCAGACCATGATGTGGGCCCGTGTGCCCTGCAACTGCCAGTCCGGCCTACCACTGAGGTACCAGCGGTCCCAGGCTTGGGATCAGTACCTGCCGACAACGACGGGGGTAAGTTGACTGCCCCAGGGGTGTCGGGTGTGAGCTCCCCGGTGATCGTGGAGCCTGATGACTCCAAAGGTAGGGTCACCCGGGCGATGGGCTCACCCCGTCATCGCGTCCTGGTGGAGGTGTCTCCCCCAGAAGATCTCTGCAGATCGTGGAATGAACTCGACCTTATCCAGGTATCCGGTGTAGCGGACCGGAGCGACACATACTCCTGTGGGAGGAGTCTCCAAACGGGCCTACCTGAAGAAGTGGTGCCGTCTGTGGAAGAAGTCACCGTTAAAGGGATGGTTGGAGCGGACAAAGACTCTGTTGAGACCGCTCTGGTAGTTGTAGCCTCTCCCAGGTGCGCGATGGAGCGCTACGTTCGCCATGTGGTGGATCGGGGAAAGAGACTGAGCCTCCCTGTCTCCCGTGAGACGAGACCGGAGGAACCGGAAAGGGTCAATACCCAGGACCCCGTACTATTTTTTTCGCGAGGGGGAGGCGGTGTTTTGACAGAAGGGACAGGTCTTGAGCTCCAAAAGACTCACAGGAGTCAAGGTGGGATACCCTCACCCAGTCTGTTAGGGGCACTCCAATCTGAAACTCAGCTGGCCTCGGGTATCCATGCGGGAATGATGTTGGGTACAAATGGGAAATTGCTTGTGTATAATGTACTGTTTACAATGCATTTTCCATTATATAACAACATGTATGGCTGCTACCCAAGCGAGGGCGTTGGGATTCTGCGAGGGGGAGAATGTAGCCCTGAGGTAAAATTTGAATCCCTGGCCCCTCTCCGCGAGTGCCGTGAGGTAGCGGGTGCCGCCGGAGGCTGCGACGGACCCGCCGGCACTTCGCGAGGGTGGGGGCCATTGCAGGGAGCGGTGCAGGCTGGTTGCCGGGGACGCGATCGGGCCGTCGCTAGGGCCGCGATCGCGTTGCCACCGGCTCGGCGGCTAGGAGAGAGTGCGCCGCCATTGCGCGTTAGCTCGCGCATGCGCAGTAGGACAAAAGCACGCGATGGGTTCCCTAGAGCAGGAAGAGATCGCGCGAGAGTAGGGTAGAGGATAGGAAGGTTGAGGCGGCCATTAGGGGTTCGCGCATGCGCGAGGGAAGCGCGCACGCGGCCCCAATGCATTAGGCAGCCCCTGGGAACTACAATTCCCAGGAGGCTTAGGGAGGCAGAGGTCAGGTGCTCCCTAGTGGCCAATAGGGCTGGAGGAAGCTCAGCCCGGGAAAAGAGATACATTTCCCGGGCTTTGCAACAGCAGTCAGGAAGAAGCAGAGGAAGGAGTAGGAAGGGTGCAGGGAGCGCGTGGCTCCTGCATCAGGTAAGGGTCCTCCCTAGATTCCCAGGCAGGCCCCAATTCCCGGGTAAAGGGTAGGGGGTAACTGAAGAGGGACGCCTTAGCTAGGGAGGTGACCCTTGAGTGTGGAAGGTGCTGGTTTGGCAGTGTCGCAGCGGAGAGTGCTGTGGGCACTGTCAAAGAGGCACGGGGTGCTAGCAGTGTGTTTGCTGCGGGATCCAGGGGCTGTGTGTGATTGCAGCTGCCTGTGAGTAGTGTCGCTGTATGTGCTGGGCACAGTGCGTGCAGTGTGTGTGAAGAGTGGATCCCTGCAGGCTGACAGTGTGTGCGGTGTGTCAGCTGCAGGTGAGTTGGGAATAGCTAGTAGCAGTTACAGTTAGGACTGGGTAGCTAAGGGAAGGGGGGGCAGGTTATGTCCACAGGCCCTAGGAGTTTCCCTCAAGCCATCCCAGGTTGCAGTTCTTCAGGGACAGGCCTAGGTTAGGGTTGCTGTCACTCTAAGTAGTAGTTAGTGATAGGGATAGCGGCGGTTGCTGTTCCCACGCGGTTGGTGTTGCCGTGATCCGGTTGCAGTTCCCGTGAAGCGGTGGGACCCTCGTTGGGGTCCACCAGCAGAGTACCTGGAAAGGATCAGACGGACGTCTGACCCTTTGAGAAGAAAGTTGCGGTCCCGAGCATCGGAGTGCTCGGAAGGTATCTTCAAGTATTATAAAGTGCACCAACTGGGCCCTAGCTTAATATAGTGACTGCGCAGTCACCCACGACCTTTCGTAGGAAGACGAGACATTGGGTGTGGGGTGATCACAGGACACTGGGTGGGTACACCAGACATTGGGTTGATGTGATGCGGGTAGAGCATCTGGTTATGGTTATGTTATGTAATGTGTTATATGTGTGTTAAGTAAAGAGTTAGTTATTGGTTATCGTATCTGTGTGTTATTGTATTTCTTACTCAGGGCTATCTTTTCTAACGGGGGATCCTGGGTAAGTGGAGGCGCTGCACCAAGTAAGGGTAAGGGTTTTCCCCAGGCTCCCAGCTAGCGGAGGCTCAGATCTCCTGGAGCCACACAGGTTATGCAGTACCAGTAGTCCCTTAGAGCAGGTGTGTTACAGGGAAAGGGACCGGTTAGACCACGAGGGGCCAATGTGGGATTGGGTGGGTCGGCCGGTTCACAAAAAGGGCTACACACAAAACGATTTTGTTTTGTTTTTCTGATTAAACATTTCAATTCCCTTGAATGTTTTATCATGACTGGACTTTAATTCGAAGTGGAGACAATGATGATTTTATGTAACAAAATTCCAGTGCTCCCCAGATTATTCCCTTTGCCCTGCTTCTCTTCTCTCATCTTCTTTTGTCCTCGCTATTTTCCGTAACTTTCCCTGATTTGGGTGGTGGCTACCCATCCCCCTATCCCTAAAACATCGGCCTAAACTTCAATATGGCCTTTCTCTTAACTTAAAAAACTTCCAGAGGAATTTTTATATATATATATATATATATATATATATATATATATATATATATATATATATATATATATATATATATAAAAATTCCTCTGGAAGTTTTTTAAGTTAAGAGAAAGGCCATATAGTAAACCCCATCCTTTAGCTTCTCTGCATACCCAGTTTACCAACCCCACACTGATGAGACCCATAAAGGTCGAAACAGCTGTCTGTGGGTGGGTTTTCTGGGTATGCACCTTAACCCTGGCTGTGCTCAAAGCTGTGACCATGCAGCAAGCTTAAGCCTATAGGGAACCATGTTAAAAATGTTTTTTGAAGCAAAAAGTGGCACTGTGTGCTCATTTGCATGTCATTCCCCAGAATCCCTTGCTGCAGTGGAAGTGCTGTGTGCTGGGTGATAATGGTAAAAGGCGGGGTTGCAGACCTGCCTAAGACATGCAGATGAGCAAACAGTTGTATTTACATGTATTTATTTATATATATATATATATATAAAAATAGAATTTACCAGATTGGAGTCCGGAAAAAACGAGACAGCACACAGTCTTAGTGATTCCAATGCAGATGTAATCAAAGTAACATGGCACCACCTCCAACGTTTCGGTACACTCAACGTGACCTTCCTCAGGGACGTGCAATAAGTGAATGCTAATCCCCCACCTTATATACCCAAACAAATCAAAATTAAATCAAACTCACCCGTGTAGGCGCAACATTGCCCGCGAAACCGCGCCGCTGTGACACGCATACATCCGCTGGAACGCATCGCCATCTTGGATTAACACAAACCTCCCTTTAAACTACGGTGGCCTCAATGGTCTGACCAGGTATAGGCGCACATGCGCGGACTCATCTTGTCTCTCTGTGTCGTGACCCGCAACACGCTGCTGAAACGCATCACCACATTGCTTCTCAGCCTAATGCATGTTTAGCCCAACTACGGTGGCCCACATAGTGCATAGTTTATCTCTAATGGCGGTTCGCGCATGCGCGAACATGCCCAAGCAGCTCGATGTGCAGAATGTATATATACAGCGCAAGCATAGTGTTACTCAAGAGCTAACCCTATTATATGCATAACAGCACCCATGTGAGGATGTGCCCTTACAGATCTGATTAAGGATCTATGAGCAAATGCCAAAACTTCATAAAGCAAGGCACCTAGCCGATAGAGCCATGTGGGGGGGCTATAAAATGTGATCGCATTAAAGCAAATTTGCATGTGTTTGAAATATATGCTTGATCTTATTTACAGAGGGACCCGCTCCAGTATAAGGACGCAACACGCTCACAGCAACCATACACAAACCAATATGTTAAACAACAAACATGTGATATGATGTGTGCATCACCGCACTATATGTTGTTATCCATGTCCCACTATAATAAATACTATTACTACAATGACTAGAATTAGTCTAAAATCGAAAACCAGATAACATTTTTGGTCACACATATTTCTTCCTAAATAGAGTGACCAATGGGCTTTTAATATATATGCCCAATGAGACAACATCTAATTTATACACGTGTCTATCCGGAATCACTTTACTGTGATCCTATGACTATGTCCTAGAGCCAGCTTATAACAGGCCTTATTTACACGACATATCACGTATTTAGAAGTCTCATATATACCATGTAGTATCTATGATCTCGAAGCAGGACATGGAGCCAACATGATGCACATACCAACACCCTAAAGTGAACAAGTGAAAATAACAATACATGGGCACATATGGAAATAACACATAAGGACATAATGCAGAAATATTATGAAATGAACATTGACACAACAAGACACATAATTACAGAACAAGAAATGATTCCTCAGCAAAACGAAGTGTCATAGTCCTGATTTCTTTTATAGGAAACATCCCAATGAAAAATCTTCGTTTAGGCCAAAAGGGGCCACAGTTTTTAATTCAAAGATGTGCCTCGCTTCACTTTGCAATAGCAATCTATTTCTATCACCCCCTCGTGTGGGCACTTTGACCTGTGAAATAGGCATGCATCTGAATGTTGCCAATGAATGTTTGAAATCCCTAAAATGTTTGGCAACAGTGAGGCATTTAAACTCTAAATCCTTGGCGTCTGCAGATAATGCTTTGCGAATTGTTGAACGATGGATAGCTATGCGTTCTTTGAGCATACGCACTGTCTTCCCAATGTAAAGTAACCCACATGGACATTTAATCAAATATATAACAAATTTTGATTCACAATTCAGATGTTGATGAATCTTGATTTTAGTCCCATTATGTGGATGACAGTAGAAAGATCCCACCTGCATATATTGGCAATTCGTGCAACCCTTGCACCTGTAGGCCCCAGGTTTTTGGGTTAACCAAGTTTTGTCCTTGCTATATTTGTCAGCAGGATCTGCTTGCGTGATCATGTCCCCAACTGACGGACCACGACGAAAACAAAACAAGGGGGGTTCACGGAAGAATTTTCCTATTTTATCATCATTGGCTAGCACATGCCAATTATCTCTAATGCCACGTTGTATGCATGGGGACGCAGTGCTAAATGTGCTTATGACATTAAATCTTGAACTTTTTGATTGATCGCCCAGTTCGATGTTAGTACGATCTGAGTTCTCCCCTCTAATCACACGATCTAGTGCATCTTTAACGTCGACCGGACTATAGCCTCGCTCTAGGAACCTGCTAGCCATGTTGATAAGTGCAGGTTCCAACTCATTGTGATCACTGGTGATTCGTTTCACCCGTAGTAGTTGTGAGTACGGAAGCCCCTTTTTCAACGGGGCCGGATGGTGGCTTGTGGCATAAAGCAATGTATTTTTGTCAGTGTCTTTCTGGTACAGCCTTGTGGCCAATTTGTCGCCAGCTTTGTATACCATCGTATCCAAGAATGGAATTTCTAGATCACTGTAACACAGCGTAAAACGTATCTTTGATGGAATATCGTTAAGACGGTTAACAAAGTCCTGTAATTCCACAGAAGAGCCACTCCAAATAATAAAAATATCATCAATGTAGCGTAAAAACTTTCTGATGTAGTGTGCATTGGGCGCATCGCATAAGATGTGGGTTTGCTCATACATGTCCATGTAAAGGTTCGCATACGATGGAGCCATGTTTGAGCCCATGGCTGTCCCACTGAGCTGGAGATAGTATGCATTTTCAAACCTAAAGAAATTTTTGTTTAGGATGACTTCTATCAGGAGTAGTAAAAATTCAGACGGTGGTCCAGTCTGTAAAGTACTCGTTGTCAACTTTCTCCTGATAGCCTCCAACCCCTCTTCATGCGGAATATTCGTATAGAGACTTGCTACGTCGAGGGTAGCCAATATGCACCCAGCTGGATTAAATGCTAGATCGTTGATATGCTCCATGAAGTTGGTAGTGTCTTTGACAAACGTGGCCATACCCGCCACCAGCGGTTGTAGATAAAAGTCAACATATTGTGAAATCGGATGGCATAGTGATGTCCGAGCCGAGATAATAGGTCGACCTGGTGGGTGTGTGGTAGATTTGTGAATCTTAGGGATCGTGTACATGACAGGTATTTTTGGATGCTGTTGCATAAGGAAACCACCAGTGTCCTCCGAGATCCATCCATTGGATATACCCATTTGAATTATGGCATCAATTTCCCCTTTGTACACCGCAGTAGGATCCTTACCCAATTGTTTGTACGTCTCAGTGTCTCCCAGTTGGCGCAACACTTCTTCTCTATAATAGAGGTAGTCCAAAATGACGATTCCGCCGCCTTTATCAGCGGCCCGAATGATGATATTCTTGTTATTTCTCAAAGATTTTACCGCCAATCTTTCTTCATTCGTCATATTGAAGAAGCTGGTCTTTTGTGTCTTAATCTTGCTTCTTGTGGCTTTGCCTAAAAGGTTCATAAATGTTGCAATACTGGGATTAGACACCTGTGGATCAAACATACTGCGTGGCCTGAAGTGGGATCTCGCATGTTCAGGTGCTAGGTTAGCTTCTGATTTTGAAAAGAAGTCCTTGAGTTTGAGGTGTCTGTTCAATTTAAAGAGGTCCACTTCCCACTTAAACGGGTCTTGCTTATATGTTGGCACAAAGCCAAGACATTTATGTAAAACATTTAACTCCGCTGACGAGAGGGTGTATTTGGAAAGATTAAAAATTACCGTTTCCTGGGCTGCTGTTTTGGACCTCTCCCCCTGTTTGGGTAGCGCTCCGGATATCTTCGTCTTTCGGCCTCCTCGCCTGATTTTCCCCCGGCATCTCCGGCTCCTATAGGCGGTTTGGCTCTCCCATCCGGGCCTTGTCCTAAAAAAGAAGAAGGTTCTGCAGACATGGTATCACTGAATGTGTCCGCGGCGTCAGAGAAGTCCGTATCGCTGGTGTTGTACCCAGGCTTTCTGTATCCCCCTCGTCTTCGGCGGGACTGGCCCCTCTGTTGACCTTGCGCACCTGTGGGTAGATCACTTAGCCCCAGCAACCATCTGTATACCTTACGATCTTTGTAATCTGATTCAACAATCTTGAGTTTCTCTCTCTTATATTTAATAAGATTGTTTCTGTATGTGTCTATGGAGGACTGTATTTTGTCCGTCCAATTCGTGGAGGTGTCTGTCTCTAAAGTTGTTCCATGTTTGGTGTAAAT